>NC_034409.1:126450955-126750955 GCF_002078875.1 Numida meleagris
CGGGGTGCCGGGCCCGGGGCGGCCGCTTGCTTGCCTGGCTGCACGCCGGCCTGAGTGCGGCCTCGCAGGCGGCGTGGGGAGTCCGCGGGCACCTCGTGTCTCCGCTGTCCTCTTCCTTTCCTCTTCTCGCTCTTGGCCACTCTGCCTCAGACCTCAGGTCCGGAGACCGACGGGGCGGAGCGTCTTCCGGCCCAGGTAGGTGCTGGGAGGGTGGGCGGCGGGGGGAGGCTGTGGCGGGGCTCTTGCCCGGGCCTCGCTTAGCCCGTGCCCGCCGCAGTCCCTCGTAGCCCGGCCTGCCCCTCGCTCCCTGCCCCGGTAGCCCTGCTGTCACCAGCCAAGTTGGTGAGAGTGACGCTCATAGTTTTCTCCAGATCAGTTATTTGTTTGAGAAGTTACTTTTTCACTTCTTTTTTCCTGATTTTTGGTCGGCAAGTGCTTGGTAGTGACTCTTTTTAGTCCCCCTAACATTGACCAAGGAAACTTTGAGTTTAGCAGGAAAAAAGGATCTGAATTTCCTCTTTTCTCACATTTCTCTTTGGGACTGTAGAATGCTTCTGATTTTGCGAACTTATAGCAAAGTAAGGTCAGTCTGGATGTATACTATATCATCAGATCTTAGCTTAACTCTGCCTCTGGGACAGCGCCTTTGCCATCCTCTGGCTGCTGTGGAGCTGTGGGAAGTTTTAACAAGGATCACAATAAAAATCCTAGGCAAGAGACGGGGCAAGAGTAGTTGGGACAGGGGTGTGCAAGGCGCTGGAAGCTGATGGCCGAGTGAGCTGTGCGTTCCACCACACATGGCTTTGTGGGCAGCGCTTCTGCTTTTCTTCGCGCCTCATAGTTCTATGGTAGGTTTGCGTTTTCCTTTTTAATCTCAAAATACAAGCACAGAACAAGGAAAACAAGTAGAAGAACCCCAACAACAAAGAGGCAGATGTGCGTACAGTTTGAAATCGTCTGAGCATTTTTCTTGCATTAGTTTTTCTTGGCAGAGTGAAGGCGGGTATTGTGCCTAGGGTGTGTAACACTTTCCAAATCTTTTCCGAACTGAGGAGAAGCACCATGATGAAAATATGACTCCAGTGTTTTGATGTGTTATATTCTCATCTACTATTAAAAAAAATAGTAATTGAATTTGGAAATAACAGTGTAAGGCGGCGCATGTGGCATCAGGGAGACGTCAGCTGGCCTGAGCAGCGCTGTGGCAGATCTGGCAGATTTGGAAAGCTTTCCCCCAGACACAGTTCAGGATGGCTCCTTCCAAGGACAAGTAGCTTCCTTGGCACAGGACTGTGGGGCGCACTCGCCTCGCGGCACTAACCTCCTGCCTTGCTTTGGCTTGTCAGGGCTTTAGAAACCAACTAGCCTATCAGTGGGACGGATTTTGCCTAGATTAGCCTTGTTTTCATGCAGTAATTTCAAAATAGTGACTGGAGCATGACAAAAAGTGGAAGTGTTGATTACGATGTGCTTTAGTAAAGCTTGGATCTGTAAACTATGCTTATTGTGAGAAATGACCGAGTAACTTTTTGAGGCAGGATTCTAGAATGCATTGCAGTGCCCATGTCTTTCCAATGGGCTGTCCTTGCAGCTCGGAAAAATGCCCACTGGCAGCGGCCACTGCCCGAGGATCTCCCGGCACAGAAAGGCCAAGAGGGAAGCGGGGCTGGCGTTGGTGGAGAAGGAATGTCTCTCATCCTGACTGCTTGGCTGCTGTTCCCTGTTGGGGTTCCCAGTTCCTGGGTACAGCCCTGTGGCACAGCAGGGGCACGGCTGTAGCTTGGCCTCAGGCACTGTACTGGTGAGTGAAGGCAGCGCTCAGACCCGGTGTAAGTGCGGCCCTTCTGTCTCCAAGGTGCGCAGTTCATTTTCCAAGAAAAGCTTACTTTCTGACTCTTAGCAGAGAGATTTTTAGGATTTTAATCCGAAGCAAACCCAAGTAATTCTTTCTCTTAGTCAAACTTAGTCAAAAGTTGCATGTTCTTGGCATGTATGCCTTAGCATTTACTCTGTTGCATCCTCCTGGGGTTCATCCAGTTTTTACAGGTGGGATTCAAGACAGCTTTTTGGGAAAGAGGACAGTTTGAGCCCTGAAATCTAGATTCAGGGTAAGGCGTTGGATCTTTTAGGCTCACAGCTCCAAAAAATTACTAACTCTTCATCCTGAAGGTTCAGCTCCCGATCCAGTGTGGGAAAGTTTGGCTGAAATTCTGACCTTGAAGCACAGGGAAGCCGAGTCCAAAGTTGGGAGCATAAATGCGGCACAATCAGTGATTTTTATCACTAAGCAAAATCAATGTGCGGAAGTAAAGGGGAAGAGGCCATTTATGTTACAAATAATTCTCTGGGTGCTGATTGCATAGGTGATGTAGCTGCTGATGCTTGGAGTGAGCTGCATTAGTGTTGTGGCCAGACCCTCTGCTGCCAAGGCTCAGCAGGGGGAAGCGACTCACGGAGCCCAGAACAAACACGGTTGTGTAGGTTGCCAGGTGCGCCCGCTCCCTGCATAATGCGACGCCCAGCTCCTCTTCACAGTACAGGATTGCACTGTTCTCTTCAAATTGGGTGCATCGACCTGAAACAAGACGTGTTCTGAGAGGCAACGCGTCTGCTCCTCAGATCCAGAATAATCAGGTGACAGAGTTCACTGGTGAGCCTGCAAATGCGGAGCTCAGAGCCTGCCAGTGGTAGTCCTTTGGCCGCAGGATGGTGGGGCTGCGCAGCGCAGGAGGCGTCCTGATGTCACAACTGGGAAATGTAGGGCTTTGGCTGTTTGTGGGGTAAGGAGCTAACTAAGCAGAGCTTCGGCAGCTGCTTCATGCCTTGCTTTTCCTCTTTGATATCTCATTATGCTCTTTGCTTATTGCTGGCAAAAACTGGTCTTCTGTTTCCACAATAAATCACTGCAAATCTGGTGTTGCCTCACCTATGATTTCGCTGTTCAGTGTCCAGAAAACCCTTGTCATATCACAAGTGTTCAGTGGACTAAAGGATAGGTTCATTAGGAATTACTGCCTTGGTGTTTCTTACAGTTGAAATTCAACTTATTAATTGGAGGGAAAAAGCCATAAATGCCCTGCACGCATAAAGATCTTGGTGTAATCAGCTTCTAAGACAGAAACCGTGTAATCAATGAATTGCTAAAAGATGAACTCACTTTAATTGCGACAGCAGGCTATAACACTGGAAGTGTGGTCACTGAAAGTCACCTCGCTGATAACATTTTTCACGTACTGACACCTTTTGGGTAATTTAAAAAGCTTCTCAGGGAGGCATTTTCCTCCTGCATTTTGTCTTCTGTGTGTGTGATTTGATTGAAATTTCGTAGTTAAGAGCGGTATCTGTGATGTGTGGAAGACTGTCTTTGAGGAGGGTTGTAGTGTGAGTGAAGAGCAGAAGACCTTAAAGCTGACTCACATTCTTCTTAAAAGCGATCGAAACATCATATATATTATTTGCCCCAATTTCTACTTAATCAGTGTCGTAATTTGTACAGAGTTCATTTATAATTGATCACAAAACATTAATTTGAGAACATGTATCTCCTAATTTTAATTCCTTTACTGAGGGCTTTTACTTCATGTGCCTAAAGCGTAAGGATAGACCAGGCGCTTCCTCCTTAAAGTCATACCAACTGTGGGTTGTAAAACACCTCGTTCCAGTGATGGGCAATGAAACCATCAGGCAGGAAAGACTGAGTGTAGGCAAAAACTAAAGTGCACCTAATGCTTAGTCCCTCCCACCACTCAGGCACATAAGAGAATTATTTAGGTACTTTCAAAAGTCAGGAAACTCAAGTTTTATGGTTGCTTCTGCACTGAATGAGGCAAGGATTCTGCAGAAACGATACCGTGCAATTACAGCCTGTGTCACTGCTGCATGTGCACAAGGGGGCAGAGCAAAGGTGGCTGCGCACCTGGCGTGTCCCAACAACCAAATCCCTGCTTTCATAACCCAGTTTGTGTGAGTTTTGGTTGTGGCTTCTCTGTCAGTGGGGAAACCCCACTGTGCCTCCATCATGGGCCTTTGGCCTCCAGCCCTACCGACCTCAGGAGGATGAGAGCAACCTGGGGCTGAAGAGCAGGGCCGTGGGAAGCACAGAGCATGCTGGAGCGTGCCCAGGAAACCCAGTCCTTCCTCCTTCTCCACCTCCTTTTCTTAGTCCTCCTCCTCCTGATGTCATCCCCAAGCCCAGCAGAGGTTGCAGAGCTGTCAGCAGGCCATCAGTGCTGAAATCTTCAATGCTGGTATGTGGGAGTGACTTGGGCCAGCTGTACATATGGGAGGAGAACAACTGCTCCTCCAAATGTGTGCTCTGCCACGGTGTGGGTGGGAGTTGAAGGCAGAAAACAAAGGCACTTTTGTAGCCTTAAGGCTTTCTTTTTGTGGAAGGGTTTGCAGTGGACCAAAGTGGCACTGTTTTGGTGTTGTTTTTTTTATAGTGGGTAGCTGGGTGAGCTGAAGGAGAGGGTTTCTACCAGCCACTGTGCAGCAAGTGGCACTTCTTCAGGCTTGGGCTGTGGGTGCTGCAGCTATTCCAGTGGAGAGGGAACACCCACCTCTTTCCTGAGAAAAATAGGCACTTTTTTTTTTTGTAGTGCCAGTGACACTGTACACTACACAAGGAGAGGCAAGGATGGTTAACAGTTTATGTTAGAGCTGTTACGACAAGTTGAAATGTGATTTATAGTGTTATAACTTAAGCTATTCTACACTGATGTGTCCTTAACTATGGCAGTGCTACTCAGTGCCACCAGCACCAGTGCCAGATGTGTGTACAAATAATGGTAAAGCTGTAACATTCGTAAGAAGGAAGGGTGGGGAGAGTCTGTAACACTCCCCAGCTCTGAAATAACTTGTCTTCTATCAGTCTGTGATGAACTTTTTATGATCCAAGGTGTGTCATACTAACTTTAAAGATGCATCAACTCTGTTATTACAGTTCCTTCCTCCTTGCTTTCAGGAAACTGCCATGTAATTGCAAAGGAAACTGCAAGATTTAATGTAATGCCAGGAGCCTCTGTGCTGCCTTGAGACTGCTTGTCATGGAGTGAAATGGGGGAAGCCAAAAGCAGTAGTAATACACACTGGAGTATCTTGTCAATACACAATCATATGTTATAGCAGGGTTACATCAGTATGTGTTACACCACTTTGTCTTTCAAAATCACCAGTTTTGGTGAGATTGCATGCCTTGGTGCCGCTTCAGAATTACAGAGCATTACCATGTCGAATTAGTTGTTTATCCTGGCAACTAAAAAAGCACTGAATGAGTCATAGAAGAGGGCATACGAGTAGTCAAAACATTCCCCCTTCCCAGTCAGAAAAAGTTTGCACACAGAAGTAAATCTTCAGATATATAAATACCAAAAACAAATATAATAAATTAAACACTTGCCTTGTACCTCTCATTCTAAGTCTAAACCAACAGCTGTGTTTAAATAAATATATTTAGTCCTGGTAAACATGTCTTTGTTTTTTCATTGAAGCAATTCGCAAAGTGCTGCAAAATACCTGCTGCAGTTACATCTTCTCTTGGGAATGTTTATCGACAGAGGAGAACATGCTGGAGGAGCTGCATCCATAAAATTTTGGGGGATGTTCCCCTGCAGCAAGTTAGAAAAAAGCAGATCCTTTCTTCCTCTGCCAGCCAGCTGGTTTTATTGCCTGGGGATTCATGCATTTTAGCATAGAGGCAGCTCCTATTGAGCAAGGAAGGGAGAAGTCCCATTGCTTTTGAGATGTCTGCAGGAATGCTCTTTCAATTTCTCTTCTGCTTTCTTTCCTTGTTTCTGTGTGGAGGAGGTCGCGTCAATGTTGGCTGATGGCTTCCTTCTCTGTGCTACCCCAGTGGAGGGCTGCCCACTGTGGCTGGGCTGGTGCTGTGGGACTGGTGGAGAAGTGCAGGAGTGCAATCGTGCTGTTGCGTGGCTTTTTGGCACAGAGGAATAAGCTCTGGCGGGTGGTTGTTGCCTGCGCTGCGTGCAGGGACACTGTGGGCCTCCAACAGCACTGCATGTGACTGCACAAGAAGCCTTTTCCTGCACAGATATTTAGGTGCAGTTTGCTAAGCTTTGCCTTCTTGCTGTGTTCTTCTCCAGCATGTTGCCGTTCCCACGAACTTCTTTAGTCTTTAGAAAGCAAAATTATCTTTTACCTGACGTGGTTAGTAACTTATTAGTGCTTCCCTGTCTGCCTCTTCCTGTCATTATAACATACTGTTATTTTGGGAACTAAGGCTATGAACGGGCACTTCAGAAAGTTGCTTTGGTTTCTGAAAGAGAAGGACAGGAGAGGTGTCAGAGGCGTATTGCTGATCTGCATGCAGGTTCAAATTCCACTTCCTTTTGTTCTTGTTATAAAACTTCTTTACACTTCAGAGGAGCAGATTAATGCCATAATTTGCATCACAACTTTTTTTTCCTCTTAAGGAGAGTCCTGGAACAGTTAGCTAAAGCTAACAGAGATTCTTTCAAAATAAACAATAAAACCTTTACTCCTTCAGTATCAAGTTTTGTTTGAAATATTAATAGTGAAGTTTGCTGTTAGGCTAGAGGATGTTAAATGATGTTAGTCTAGCCTTAGCTATAACTTAGGGGACAAGAAAACCCTACAGCACGTTTCTGGCTTGTGTGACAATAATGTGTGAACTCTGTGGCAGATGTTACACATCCTCTACCAAGAACTATGTAATTCTGGAAACAAGATGTACTCAGATCTTTTAGTTCAATTTCACAGCAGAATGTGCTGTGTTAAAAAACTTTTCCATTTTTGATATTCTTATGGGCTTCTTGTAGGTCACACTTCCTGCAAATCTCATCTTTAAATTTGCAAATGTAATTAGTAAGGTAGGTTTCTTGATATATATTCGCAGAAACATAGTTGAGTGTGGTCAAACTTGTGCTTTCTCATTGTATCTTTATCTTACTGCCTTTATCAGGTACTCATTAATGAGTGAAGGATCAAAAGGTGGGACGGTGGCCAAGAAGCAATGGAGAATAAAAGTTTAGAAGGTTCCCCGTCAGATCTAAAGTTAGTGGCTCACCCGAGAGCAAAGAGTAAAGTGTGGAAGTACTTTGGGTTTGATACCAATGCGGAAGGATGCATATTACAGTGGAAGAAAATCTACTGCCGTATTTGCATGGCACAGATCGCCTATTCGGGAAACACGTCCAACCTTTCCTACCACCTCGAGAAAAACCACCCCGACGAATTCTGTGAATTTGTGAAAAGTAACACCGAGCAAATGAGGGAGGCCTTTGCTACTGCATTTTCAAAAATCAAGCCAGAATCGTCGCAGCAGGTTGTTCAAGATAGTCTCATCATGAAGACTTACCAGAACTACGAAAACAAAAAGCATCAGGAGCTGACATCTGCAGTCATCGGCTTGATCTGCGAGGGCATGTATCCTGCTTCTATTGTTGACGAGCCCACTTTCAAGGCTCTCTTGAGAACAGCTGATCCCAGGTATGAACTTCCTAGCCGGAAGTATTTCTGTACAAAAGCTATTCCTGAAAAATACAACACCATTAGAGAGATTGTGTTAAAAGAGCTCACTGACGTCCTGTGGTGTGGCATATCCACAGACATGTGGAGAAGTGAAAACCAGAACAGGTCATATGTAACTGTCGCAGTTCACTTTCTCAGCAGCAGTCATTCCAACTGCCTGGCGGTCAACTCGCGTTGCTTAAAAACGTTTGAAGTACCGGAGGATAATACTGCAGAGACTATTACACGAGTCCTTTATGAAACATTCATCGAATGGGGGATCAATACAAAAGTCTTTGGTGCTACCACAGACTACAGTAAAGACATTGTGAAAGCTTGCTCTCTCCTAGATATTCCAGTGCAAATGCCTTGCTTGGGGCACACTTTTAATGCCGGAATACAACAAGCTTTTCAGCTCCCAAAGCTCTGCGGCCTTCTTGCCAGGTGCCGAAAACTGGTGGAGTATTTTCAGCAGTCTACGGTAGCGATGTATATGCTGAGCGAGAAGCAGAAGCAGCAGAACATTCTGCACTGCATGCTGGTGAGCGATCGTGTTTCCTGGTGGGGCAGCACACTCGCCATGCTGCAGCGCCTCAAGGAGCAGCAGTTCGTCATTGCGGCCGTGCTCGTGGAGGACAGCAACAACCACCATCTCATGCTGGAAGCCAGTGAGTGGAATACAATCGAAGGGCTGGTGGAGCTGCTGCAGCCTTTCAAACAGGTCGCAGAGATGATGTCTGCTTCCAAGTACCCCACAATAAGTATGGTGAAGCCCCTTCTCCACATGCTTCTGAACACTACCCTGAACATCAAAGAGAATGATTTGAAAGAAATCAGCATGGCAAAGGAGGTAATAGCTAAGGAGCTGTCAACTACCTACCAGCACACTCCGGAAATAGACATGTTCCTCAACGTTGCCACTTTCTTGGATCCTCGCTACAAAAAGCTGCCTTTTCTTTCAGCCTTTGAGCGGCAGCAGGTGGAAAACAGAGTGGTTGAAGAAGCAAAAAGCCTGCTGGAGAAAGTAAAAGAAAACACATTTCGGACCGAGGAAAAGTTCTTCACGGTTTCAGAAGAGCCTCCAGTGAAAAAAATAATCATCTCCTCCACTCCTCCTCCTAGTAGCGTAATCAACAACATGCTTGCAGAGATCTTCTGCCAGACAGGAGGTGTAGAGGACCAAGAGGAGTGGCACGCTCAGATTGTTGAGGAATTGAGCAACTTTAAGTCTCAAAAAGTCCTTGGTTTGAACGAAGACCCGCTAAAGTGGTGGTCTGACAGACTAGCACTGTTTCCAGTTTTACCAAAGGTTCTTCAAAAATACTGGTGTATTTTGGCTACAAGGGTCTTCCCCGAACGCCTTTTTGGTTCTTCTGCTAATGTTGTCAGTGCAAAGAGAAACCGGCTGGCCCCAGCGCATGTGGACGAGCAGATCTTTTTGTATGAAAACACTCGGAATGGGTCCGAGGCAGAACCGGAAGATGAAGATGAAGGAGAGTGGGGTTTGGAACAGGAACAGATTTTTAATTTAAATGACTCGGTAAATGTAAACAACAGTTTCTTTAATATCCGAGACAGTGGGTTTGTTTAACAGGACTGCTGCAGTACATTTAATAACAAAGAAAAAGGTATTTGTCATAAGTTACCAAAAATACTTGTTTATGCTATGAATGCTGTAAATATTGAATGGTTGTATCAAACTTGATTTAGCTTCCATTGCCTATGTTTTTCCCACTGTCTTAAAACATGAATGACTTGTGATCAAACAGCACTGAAATGAATGAGGAAATAAATTCTACAAAGACTGTGTTTTCTGACTGTGGCCCAGATCTCAGAGAACACTTAGCCTTGTGCTTCCCTTCCGCTTATTTCACTGGAAGAGAAACACATGTTTATGTGCTTTCTGTAATGAAAATATTTTTCCTCAGTTAGGACCTAAGCGAGGGAATTGTTAAGATTTATGCCTCCAACTATAAATCCCACGTGACTTAGGGCGTTAGCTTTAAATTTTGGATTTTAAAACATTATTTTTAAATTCCATAAATCAGAGCAGCAAGGATTTTTAGAGTGTATAGATGATAAAGAATGAAAAAAGATCATGAGCCTGATTTTCTTTTTCACTACCTCATGTCTTAGGCTTGGTCTATGCTAGAAAAGTTCAGCTGGTATAATTCTGTCAGTTAAGGGACTGTGCTACTATTTTAACTGGCATTGTGCTGGCATAGGCTGTAGTGTGGATGCTCCAAGGCATACTTGGAGAATTTATTTGGCTTTCCAGTGTGGTGTAAATGGTATAAACACTTCCAGACTGGTAGTGCTATGTCCACGTTGCTCAGGTTTTACCATTGAGCTGTAGCAGCTAAATGGCAAAGCCCTTTTTGTCCAGGCAAGCCCTGGCTGTAGTCTGTCCTGCTTTTAGAAAGTGAGTTGGGTCTAGGCGAGGTTGCTGTGCAGATGTTGTAGCTGATGCCAGAAGTGCAAAGCATCACAGGCATCTAGGGATGGAGGGAGGGGACAAAGGGGGCAGGAGGCGTGCCAGAGCCGTGGGTCTAGCTGTGTGTGTGTGTTATACATTACTTAACCTTTTAATTTAAATGGGGACTTTGTCCAGGGTAGCTTAGAGAATTTTGTTGGTGAAAAAAGCAATATAAAAACTTTAATATTATGTAAATATATTTAAAAGAGGGAGACCTTCCATTTCCCCACATGTATTTAGTGAGTCTTTAGGATTGTTTCTTGTTATTTTAACACTTAAAGCTTTTTTTTTCTTCTCCTTTTTTGATTCAGTTTGTAGAGTGGAGTCAACCATTTGAGTGCTGTTTCTAATTAGTTGTTATGTATTGCAATTGCTTCCTGTGTGTCTCTGGGCCTAAGTGTTTTCAGCCCTTTTGAGAACTTGGCCAAAAAAAAAAAAAAAAGTGGAAAAAAGCCCAACAAGGAAAACCCCATGTCTCTTATGAAATACTGGAGATCAAATCAAACATGACAATTTTTCACACTTGGCACTGAGTGGGATGGTAGCCAGCAATTCTCTGTGAGGTGTGGGGAGGAGTTCTGTGGCTGTATTTGTGTGTCAGGCCTCTTGTACCCTGCTCACAATCTGCTGGGAGAGCTGCTCTTGCCCAGTTAGATGCCAGCACTTCCTACTGGTGCTTAAAGGAGTTGAAAAATGCCACTGAGACAAATTCTGAAGTTCTGTGCCCAGCTGCGAAGAGCTACCTCTGCTCCGCTGCCCCACTGTGGTCTTGAGGACCGTGCTGCCAAAGAAACACATGTGTGGTGACTAGGGTGGTGGTGGGAAAGGCCGGTGTTGTACATTGGCGTTGAGTGTCTGCGAGCACGCTGAGCGCGGCCCATGTGGAGAAAGGTGTGTGGAAGATGGTCATACACTGAGAAGACATCTTGATTTTTGTCATCGCCGTGGCATCTGCAGACGTGTGCTTGTAGAAGGAGGCTGGCCAGAAGGACGTGTGAAAATGTATTCAATTCCACCATCATTTATGTTACCAAACCATATATTTATGTGTTGGCTTAGTAGCTTTTTACAGATTGGAGGCCTATGTGGCAGGATGGGGTGGCTGAGTATGACTGCCTGTGATGCAGAATGAAGGCGTGGTGTGATAGACGTGTGAGGGCCACAGAGCCAAATCAAAGAAGGGAGTGAGGTGCAGCAGTTTCCTCTTTTTTGCCCCCTCCTTCATGTCACCCTGCATCATGTAAGAACACCTGGGCAGTTTATTTTCATCTCTGCTAGCCACTGCAGAGCTTCGGACTGCTGGCAGAAAGTGTGCATGGCCTGCTGAGCCAGCCTGGGACCTGAGCACACAGCAGGGCTTGCGGCCTGCTCCTGGGTGCGTCTGCCGAGCAGTGTGGGGCAGTGTTCCCTTCCACCTTGCATCCTTTTATTTATTTTTTTGGTATCCAAAATAAAACTAGTTGGGTCAATGGAAATGTCTCAGCATTCTCCTGAAAAAAAGAAAAAGAAAAAAGCCATTGTTAGTCCTACTCATTGTCTGTGACATTTTTATTTAATGTTTTAAGCTTGGAATATTGTTAAATAAACCAGAAAAATACGTTAGTTACTGGAGTATTTGTCTGATGTGTGTTCATATCTGCAGCACTTTATGACTTTGAAGTCTTCTGCAACAATGGGAAGTTATAGTCTAAGGTTTTGAAGCTATGCATTTATTTTTCTTTTGATCCTGTAAGTTATTATTAAAAAAATGCTGTACAAATCTTTTGGATTAAAAAAATATGAAGATGAAAAATGTCAGAAGTTTAGACAGTTTCTCTTGCTTAAATATGCGTGGTGTTTTTCACTGAAGACATCGTTTTCTCTTGTTTGATTGGGTGGAGAAACAAAGTTGCAGAGCTATGTATGTATTTCTGCAACATGAGTTAAACTGTGTTGTTATTGCCAAGGGCGGGCCCAGGGTACATTTCCAAATTAGGCTATCAAGTGAGATTTATGTTCATTTTTCTTGACAGCTAATTTGAATCCACTGTCTAATTTCTGGTACAGCTGAGATATCTTTATGGAGAAGCAATAGAGGAACTTCAAGTTCTGAGTACTTTCATGCTGGAAATGTGAATTTTGAAGTATGCTTTCAAAACGCATACATTAAGTCAAAAGAAGAAGAATTACTCATTGCTGCAGCTCAGGGTTAAAACTCAGTGGGTCATGTGTGGGTTCTTAGGACCAGCAACGTCACTTGGAGTTTTGTTGACTGACCAGTCTTTCTGTGCCATCAGGTTTTATGACAAAGCCAAAAGGAGAAGTCAGGACCAAACTGCGGTTGAAAAGGTGAATCTTTCCAGCAAAGCTGTATTCTAGTTTCCTTGGCTTAAATTATGTCAGGGCATAAAGTTCAGGATTATTCATGGAAAGGGCACATTAAGTTTCTGTTGCAGCAACGTATCAAGGATCCTGCTGAAATTAGGGCTCTGTACTGCTAAGGCTTCTTAACAAAATGTTTCCTGCCCCTAAATGAATTACTTTCCAGAGCAGTGCAGTGGGGGTACCTGCAATAGTTTTACTTCTGAAGAGCCTGGCTCTGTCATCCCAGCACTTTGTGGCACATTGGGAAGTCTCTCATACTTTGGTTCCTGGTGGGTTACGTTTTGTGGCTTTTTTCAATTCTCAATTGTTTTGTTTGTGCAGGCCACAACTGTATGGTCTGTCATATTTCCTCTGAACTGCTGGTCTTCTGTTAATTTCAACGTGTGTTTTGTTTTTAGAGGTTGCAGGGAAATGACAAACTGTTTTTACTCTTTTAAAAGAAGTATTATTTGGTGCTGTAGCTAGAATTTAAAGACGCAGTGTAAATTTATGTCTGCCTTAAAAGTATATCACTAGAGCCCTTCTAATGATTTCCTATTGTTGAAACTGGAATTCCAAGATATCCCTGCACTTGCTGTATAATTTTACATACAAAAGCGTTTCCTTCAGGTTAAACAATAAAAATCAATTAAATAGATTTCTCCTGTTTCCACAGTAATTCTCAGTGCCACTGCAGTTGGGTTGAAATGCCACAAGGGAATTAAGTTTACCTTAAGAAGACAGAGCACTATCTTTCAGCTTATCTTATGTTTTAAATCTTTCTTAACCATAAAATTTGATTTAGATCAAAGGCTACTGCAGAAACTGTTTTCGAATGAGAGGCCTTCAGACTCTGAAATGTTAATATTATGAATTTTGAGCATTTATATTGACATTTCCACACAAGGTGGTATTGATTTACCTTGCTGCTGGAAGAAAAGGTTACTGCTCAAAAGATGATGCTGCCATCCGTCATGCTTCGAAGGGATAAGATGTAGGGTGGGTACTTTGTTCAGAGAAGTTGGAAAGCTGTTCCCTGCTGCACGCGGATGCTGTTTTCCATGACTTATAACTGGTTCTTATTTCCAGTGACTTTAAAAACCTACTGAATCTTTCTTAATCTCCTTTGCCTCTGTTCCAGCTGTGTAAAGGAAACATGTAGAGGTGTGTCCAGAGATATATATATTTTATACCCACTCCCAGCACGTGCAGAGTGCTGCCTTAGCAGCCTGTTCTTATTCAGGAATTCACTTATATTGGTACATAGTAAAGCTACAGTTCCTTGTCAATAGATATTTTGGGATAACATTTGCAGGGGTTTTACTGTTAAAAAAACCATGGCTGGGGCAGACACATTCAACTGTCAGAAGGCGGCCTGGTTGTTTTTAAGTATACCAGAATCAAGAGGAGATACTGTTATTTGAAAACAAATAAGAAATGTTGCATTTATTAACGGTCTTAGGTAGAATACTTACTATATGCACCCAAGAATGTTTGTGATAATGTAACCTAGATGTATCTAAGGGAATGAGCATCCTTGGTTTACTTAGTGCACTGGAAGTCTTTCTGTATTCATCAATGGCTGCATGTGCACAATGTCATGTTGAACTGCAGTTCCCCAAGCAATGTAGAATTAGGTTATTTTTAAAGAGGTAGTTTCTTCTCTGTGTTTTGCCTTGCCTTTATGGACATCATAATCGAGAGGATTTCATTCTCTGCTTTCTTTGGTATGCTTTTTCTCGTGAGTCATGAGCGAGGTTTACCCTGATCGGATGCTAGAGGCCTAACAAGATGTCAAGTCAGCGTCAGGAGAGCTCATGCCAGAAACATGCAGAACCGTGTCAGAAACACTCTGTTCTGAACAAAATCTTTATTTTCTTCATGTGGTTTTCTGATGTTTGTATGTGTGAGAGAGAAAAATGAAGTGCTTGTAAACACAATGCCCTATTCTGTTTGTTGGGTAGCAGTGTATTCTGCTGTGAGCTCACTCAGTGGATTAACCCCAGATTTGAGTTTCTTGGGCACACAGTAGGATTTACATGAACAGAAAGAACTTAATAATAATAAAATTAAAAACTTAATTGCTGTATTAATGAGAACAAGCAGGAAGTGGGTCCATCTTGCTTCTCTGTTCAAACTAAGGGAAAGAAAGAGGGTAATAGGAAGAATCATGAAAATGTAACAGGAAGAATCATGAAAATGTAACAGCAGTCTGCAATTCCTGGCATTTTTTATAATCTAGAGTGGCATATGTGAGGTTTTTAAGGACAAATCTGTTCTTTTGAGAAGTAAAGCAGTTCTCTTTCATTGACCTACATGTCAGACTCATAGCATCACTCCACTTATAACTGTTGCTCTCTTTTGCTGCACTCTTCTACATGAGAGCGTGTAAGGAGACTGTCCTTACTCATTCTGTGCTTCTGTTCACATAGACTCTGAAATCATGACAATGTTTAAAAATATGAAATTACTAATCCGCTCATAGTCTGCCATTTCAGACCCACGTGAAAGAAAAGCTTTGCATGTTTCTCAGTGTTTTCATGCTGCCACCTGTGAGCTCTGCCAGCTCCAAGCACTGCTCTCTGCAAGGACTGTAGAGGGGTGTTTCGGAAGAGAATAGTGGGAAGAAGCGAAGAACTTCTTGTAATCAGTTGTTTAGCATGTGGAAGCCCAGGCTGAAATGTTTGTTTCTGAGTGATACTTTGACGCAGCTTCTCTGACAAAAGAGAGGTGTTCCCAGGCATCATATCAGGGACCTTGCTGAAGGTAAACCTGGGAGGTCTCAAGGGAACAAGCACTGTAGTGAGAATGAGGTAGTCATGGGGTGGGTGGATGGCTTGGGCTGAGCCTGCTGAGTGTGGTATATCTATTTTCTCGTCTCTCATTTTAAGTCCTGTTTAATTTCCCTCTCAGTGCTGGTGCACATGGTGTTATTTGCTGTGCAGCTCTTATATTCAAAGTGTAGGAAAAGAAAAACATTATCCACATACTTTTAAAACGTGGTAGAAGAAGGTGGAAGCTCACATGCATTGTATGTGCTTTTCCAACTGTTTTGCATGAACAGCAGGATGAGGACGGTACTTGGTTTACACTGTAATGCTATGAGCACAAGAATGGCATTGCTGCTGGGAGAGATCTGTGTCCCTGGTTAGAAGTACGAGGTAAGGAACAGTAGCCCTGTGCGTGCTGTGTCTGAAAGCACGGAGCACTGCTCAGGTGCATCTGAAGTGCTCAGATCAGCTGAGTCTTTGTAGCCCTGCAAACACTACCACCACCTTGTTCATGCCCTGCCCATCCTGCCTTGCCTGCTCTTCATTGCTTCAGCTGATTTTACAAAGACTGGAGAGGACTTGCAGAGAGAAATTCACAGATAATAGGAGGAACTATTTGTCAGTAGTTTAAGTATTGCATACTCTTTGTGCCTTTTTTTGGCATTGTTTATTAGAGTTGATGGAAGATAAACTTTTTTTTTTTTTAACCCAGAGACAAGATCCACAAGCATATGAAGTAGCTTGTAGTCCGTGTAGGCTCGTAAATCTTTCTTCAGTGAGTGGTTCAATTCCATACGCAACTTGGGTCTGCCGGTTGTGCTTCTTCAGGCTGTTTAGGCTAGTTGCTATGCTCTACAGACAGGATACAGATTCCTCCGTAATATTTTCACTACTTTTATGTGTTGCTGAGTCTGCTTTCTGTCTGTGCATGCCTGAAGGATGGAGACGGGTCAGGGCTTTCCCCATTACGCTGTTCCTGCCTTCAACAGAATAGCACTACCGGGTGATCCCTTTGCCAGAACCAAGGCTACAGAATGATTCATTCTTTCATATTTTCTTAGGCTAAAATTAAAATGATAAAAAATGTAGCCTAAAAAGGAACTGTGTTCAGAAAGCATAGTTCCTGGAGTTAGGTGCCCAAATATATTTAGAGATTTTATCGTTAAAGTAATCCATTTTACATACTCTGCCTTCTGAACCACTAGAAATGCTTTCATCACAGGCGTAGCTCTCTTTAAATATCTTTTAAGTTAACAGTATTTTGATGTGGGCTTTTGTATGGAGTGCTTTTTTAGATACAAAACCCAAATGCATATATCCATTTTGTCTTCATTTGTGCCTCAAATGTTAGTGCCTGTTGGATCATTCCATCTCAATGTGTTATTCAAACACTTTAGATACCAAATTTTGATGGGCTTTTATAAAAATAACATTTTCCCTGTAGTAGCTTAATTTCTTCCCTTTTTCTTTCTGATTATATACTTCTTTTTTCCTCCTCCATCTTTTCCTCATGGTGCTATTTAGTATTTCTCATCTAGAGTTAGTTGACTTGGGCTATCATTCTTTCTGGATCGCTTAACATTTGTAGGTTTCCTCCATCTTCTTGCTTCTAGCTTATGCCAGGGCATGTGGTACTTCACCCCTAGCAGCTAGAAACTTCTGCAATAACTCAGTGCCTCTGCTTTTAGGGGGCTGTTTGGGATGGGATCTGCTCATTTAGGAAACAGAAAAAGCTCTATTAAGATGCAGCTAATGCCACAGCTCCAAAAAATGAACTATGAGGAGCAGTTCTTCCACAGTACCATGGCAAGACTTGTTATATGGCCTCCACTTAAGTACACACTTGTTGGAGGCTCTGAAAGCCGTGGAGGGGGAGCACAGGGGCTTGCTGTGGGGAGAGCAGTGTGAGTAGAGGTCAGCAGTTGTGCGCTGTGAGTCTGCCCATGTAGGATAAATTGCACAATCAGGAGTCCCCAGGTGGGGACCCCACCACAAGAAAGACATATAGCTCTTGGAAAAGGTGCAGAGGGGACCATGAAGATGATCAGAGGGCTGGAGCACCTATCTTGTGAAGAAAGGCTGGGATTGTTCAGCTTAGAGAAGAGGAGGCTCTGAGGAGACCTCATTGTAGCTTTCCAGTACTTAAAGGAAGCTTTTAAACAAACAGAAGGGAGGCCAGCTTTTTACACAGGCAGATAGTGATAGGATAAGGGAACAGTTTAAAACTAAAAGAGGGGAGATTTAGGTTGAATGTTAGGAAGAAATTCTTTACTCAGAGGGCAGTGAGATGCTGGCACAGGCTGCCCAGAGAAGCTGTGGGTGCCCCATCCCTGCAGGTGCTCAAGGCCAGGATGGATGGGGCCCTGGGCAGCCTGAGCTGGTGGGGAGCAGCCCTGCCCACAGAAGGAGGTTGGAACTAGATTATCTTTAGTGTCTCTTGCAACCTAAGCCATTCTATGATTCTATGAAGTCTAGTTCGGCATATATGTGAGTGTTAAAGCAGCCCAGTGAAGTTCTGCAGGGCCGGAAGACAGAGGGAAATGGCCACAAACCTGTGGTGCTATTCCTAGAAATCTGTCTGTAGTAGCTGCTTATTTACTGTGTTCAGATACTGTCCCCTCTGTGGAAGTGAAGGGAATGGGTAAGTCCTTCACCTGGTCTCACGCACTCAGCGCTGGAGTGATACTGAAGCGTGCTGGGCACTGACGTGAAGTTCTTCATTCAAATCAGTTATTGTGCAGCTTTTAACACATTGAATAAATTGTGCTTTTTGAAATATTTTGCAGTCTTTGTCACTAAGATGATGTGGTTTTGTCTTGCCTTGCAGGCAGAACAGAATTCAAGATTTGGGCAGTTATGAAGTAAAAATGTAATAATTTTATGTACACAGATGTGCACATCCGTTCTGCTGTTCTTTTAAACTGGAGCCTCTCAGTTTCAGGCTTTCCATCCTTGTAGTTTCTATATTACAGATGTAATTTCTGACACCGTGATTTTTGGTGTGCGGCCTTGTCATAATTTGTGTATTATTGCATTAAAGCTACAGATTTGGTGCAGCAGTGCCAGGTTCAAATGGAGTTATCACTAGCTAGGAAAAAATACTTGAAAGGTACCATTCCAAACCAATTAGCCAGAAAAAAAAAAAAAAAACCACAACATTTTAAAGTAAAATTATAGTGTTTGGTTTCCTTTCATCACATATGTGCTCTGCAAAGAGAGGTTTGATGCTTCACATAAAATTCATTTGGTGAAAAAACTACGTGTACCAGAACACACTCAGGGTTGTGTAATGCCGAGCACTGAGCTTGGCTCTGGTGTGCTTCTGCTTTCTGTGGTGTTACTACTTCTGGACAGTGTGGTTTCTGAGATGCGGACACTTCACTGAGGGAATGTTTAAACACGGTTGTCAACATTACTCAATACTGTGAATGAGAAAAAAAATGAAACTTGGACCTTAAAAGAAAAGCCCTGACCTTGTTTCTAAAGGAGGGTGTTGAAGGAACAGTTAAAAACTTTTTTTTTTTTTTGACACATTGGTAATGTGGTGATATAATTGAGCACCCCCAAACTATACAACAAAATACTTGCCTCCTATGAATTCTGCACGGAGTTCTCATTGGCGAGGACATGTTACATTTGGGGGTGTGGTACAGCCAAGTGCTATGAGATTAAAACAAAGCTCAGCCACTCCTGACCTGAGATCTCCAGCCTATGCTTCCCTCACACACCAAGCAGGGATTGAATTTAATGAGCTTTATGAGTGTTCAATGAATTCAGGATTAAGTTTTTAATCTACTACCATGTTTCCAAATGGAGTGCTCCAGGCAATGGTTTGATTGCCACCTAGAGCTGCCCACGCGTGATGTGCAAAAGGGGAGGAATGCTTCATGCTGAGGATTCGTACTGAAACAGCAGAGAGTAGTGCCCTTACACCAAGTGCTTTAGCAAGCCAACACAGATGATGCTTTCTGTCCTAAGCAGATGGTTTTCAAACCCAAACCAGATAGTTGTGAATAACAGTATTTTAACAAACATCTTAACTGGCCCTGGCTAAAAAAAGTATTTATGAGTTGGGATCAAAACCTGGTTCTTAAAAAAAAAGTTCAGTGGTACCACTGCAAATGGCTTAAAAAGGATGTGACAGTCTACATATTACACAGAATGAAAGTGACTTTCTTAATATAAATATGACATTACTGGCACTACACTTTTCACAAGCCACGACTGACACAGTGGAGAGATGAGTTTGTGACTTCTTTAGTGAATGTATCACAGTGAACAGAATGCTGCCAGAGCAGTAGGTGATACATTTTTGACAACAGGATATGACAGCAGATATACAAATGCTTCTTGGATGTATTTTTCCAAAATAACATATTGTTAATGAACAAAGTAATCCAATGTGAATACAGATGTCATCTAATCTTCTGCGTGTTAGAGTGTTTTTGTGCTAATTAATGTCAGCACCTAAGTGCCAGTCTTACTTGCGCATTCATAGCTGAATTCACTGCATTACATGGCATGTGATTTTAACGTTAAAATTAGCAAGAAAAAGGTCAAGAAATGCAAAATCCATGTTAACTGGTTGATGTTTTACTTCCTAATTATATGATGCATATATTTAAAGAGCCAGTAATCCAACTCAGAAGCCAGTTTAAAAAGTTGAGCACAATGTCATCAGTTCATAAGATGAACATCTCATAAGATCTAAGAGTTCTTTGTACTTAGTTTTGGACAGGTAAATTTATTCCTTATGTAGTTTTTTTCACGCAGTCATTTTGTCAGTTGATCTTTTATTGTCATTATGTGAAATCATCCAGTACTGCAGGGAGGGAAAGAAGAAACATATTAGGATGCAGACAGGTGAATGTAAAACAATGAAATAGGTGGGCAATATTTTAGCATGGACTTCATCTTCAGCATGGCAATTAGAGTTATCCTACAGTGACAACCTTTCTTGCTCATCTATGCACTAATTTAATCACCTCTACTCACATTTTTACTTTTAAATGTAATACATCTTCTTTTCCATCTCTTCCATTTTTAAGGTGATCTAAAAAAATCTTTTTTCTCAATATTTACTAACTGAAACCAGTCACAAAATATTCCAGGGAGGTACAAGTGAAAAACAAGATTTTTTTTCCAGTCTTCTAATTGAATTTTCCAGGAATTCTTTTTTTTTTCCTTAAAAAAAATATATATATATATATATATATTTATATGTACATATATATGTTGGTGGGGTGGCCGGTGAGTTGTTCTGCCCATCCTCTTCCTGCTGACCTGGGTACTGCCTAGCTCTGCTGGGCTGTAATGGCCTCAACTCTGTCTGAACACGGATCTTCCTTGGGCTGAACCTTCATGGTCTTGGCTCTGCTTGCATGGGGCCAGCCCCTGTGTGCTGCTGTGCTGGATAAAGCACCTCCAATGTCAGTACTATCTGTATTAGCAGAACAACACTTGCAGAAGCGCAGCCTGTTCAGTAAAACACTTTTTCAGCCTCCCCAGGCAAAATACAAGGGAATACCTGCAGCTGCATGTTTTGTGGGCACAAGCGTGGTGCCCACAGCATGCCACAGGAGGCGGGCACTTAGCCAGAGCTGTGGTAGGCCTGCGTAGGCCAGTGGCTCTGGCTGGAATGACGATGTGGTAACCATAGCGCTGCTCCATTTCCTGTGTGGACAGCGTCAAAGCATCCAGTACACTGCAGTAAAATAATTGTTTGCTGGTAAAGCTTGCAATAAAAATTGAAAGGGTAGGTCTTTGCCTCTTCATGATCTCAGTCCGTTCCGAGGGGGCCTGCCTGGCCGGGAAGCCCCATTGGAAAGCCAAGCAGCCTGTAGGATGTGTGGCTGGCATCTCCAGCCACTGCTGCATCTGGGGATGAGCACAAGGACCCCTGCTCATGTGATAGGCCTGTGCTTGAAGTGCAGGAGTCCTGAGTTCGTGGAAAAAGCCCTGGAGAGAAATACTGGAAACAGCGGAGAGCTGCTGAACAAGCCAGTGCAAGCTTGTAGTCTTTTATTCCTCAAGCTCTATTTTTTTATTTGATGATATGTTTAAAGTGCTAAATTGCTTTATGTTTCTCAAAAGCAAAGCCTTAGTCAAATGATTTCAATGACTGAGCATCAAACACAAATTAGGTGCTGGGGTACCTTTGCTCTTTAATGTGAGCGCAATACTAGTACTGCAGACAGGGACTGCAGTCCTCTGAGGGGTGGCTCCATATCGGAATGAGCAAAGTAGCTTTTCTTCAAAAAAAGAAGCAGAAAAACAGATCTCTCCTTGAAAGGCTACATCACACCTAGATTATTTCCCACAAAGTGAATGACTGCAGGGCTGTTTGATTTGGGCTAGATCCACGGCTGAAATGGAAAAGCAGAGGACAGATGAGAGACCTGCTGGTGCTTGGGCCGGCATGTGAGGGGTGCTGGCGCTTGTGCCAGGACCGTGGAAAGATGGACAGACACTCTGCTGGCTGCCCTCCCTGCCAGCTGCTTCCTGAGTGACATCACAGCCTGGCTATGCAGAGCTACTGATGACTGTGGAACTGTAGCCCTCGTTTCTGGAAACAGTGCTGGGAAGTTTCATTCAAGAAGGTCACGTATCTCTGTAAGAAATGCACTTTTCCCTTAAAAATGTGGCAGTTTATTTATAGAAGGTAATTAAGTGTACAACTGAAAATAGGACGTTGCGTCATACTCCCGGAGCATTATCAATAATGGGACTCATTTTGTGAACAGTTGCGTTTCTTCAGAGCAGCATGTGATAGTCTCTAATTGCAAAATTAATAGCAGATAATGATACTATAGAATGATGGCCTCTTAAATTGAGACATACTTCAAAAGCTTTTATTCTATGTGGTAACTTGGCATATTAAAAATCTTTGACAATTTTGACGAAGTGCAATTATAGAGCAAGCACAGTAGCTGCTTCTCTAAGTTAAATAATTCCCTGAATCCCGTGAATATGCATTAGATTAATGGCCTATAAAATTTCATTTGAAAATAAGATTTTCACTGAGGAATAAAAATTTCCAATTTCATTGAAAATCTTTCACAACAAATAGCTCTCTGCTGCAGAGTAGGTAACTTCTTTTGAAAACTTTGGTGCATATTTTATGAGGAATAAGAAAAAAATGAAAGAAAATTCATGAGCATTAAGTCACATAAGAGAGTGCTAAGAAAGAGGACAAGAGTCTGAAAGGAGATAACACTTTTCCTAGAAAAGGACTATTGTTAGAGAGTTAGGCAGTTATATGTATTACAGCTGAGACCTTTCTGTATTTGGACTTTTATACTCCATTTGACATTCCTGACCTTCTCATATAATCAGAGAGAAAAATGAATAAAATTCCATCTTTGGAAAATAAGTGTTACAGCTATCTTAAAGACAAAAAAAAACATGTAAGTCATTTGTACCTTCTCCTTCCAAGTTAGAACTGGTTTTTAAGCAGTTTTACAGAAAGAAATCTGTCCCATCCAGAGGTTCAGGGGTTTTAGTTAAGCTCCGATCTAAAATAAGAGCTTTCTTAAAAGTAATAAGAATAACAAAAAGCATAGAGAGTATCTTCCATTGCCAATCTGGAGGCGAAGTGGTGGCCCTGAGAGGCTGCATGGCAGCACACAGAATTGTAGAATTATAGAATATCCCAAGTTGGGAGGGACCCATAAGGATCATTGAGCCCAACTCCCAGCTCCACACAGGACCCCCCAAAATACAAACCCAATGTCTGAGTGTGTTGTCCAGACGCTTCTTGAACTTTGGCAAGTTTGGTGTCAGCACAGAGCTGAGTACATGGCCACAAGACCTGCTCTGGGGTCTTTGGGGTCACCATTTTGGGTGTGTACATGACAGGCCAAGAGGATATCCAAATGAGTGGTGTTCTCATCTCCTGGCATGGGCTAGCCAAAAGAATGAATCCAGAGGCTGCTTGGAAAGATGTGGAACCAATGCTCAGGGAAGTATAGAGCTGAGAGGGAGAGATGTTGAAGCTATTTCCCATCTTTTTTGTTAACCTAGTAGTACCTGAGAGTTATCTTGAGTTACTGTTGATGCTGTAGTGGGTCTGATCGTTAGTCACTCCTGAAGATTTTAGTA
The DNA here is from genome assembly GCF_002078875.1 of Numida meleagris. NCBI lineage: Eukaryota > Metazoa > Chordata > Aves > Galliformes > Numididae > Numida > Numida meleagris. The sequence continues at coordinate 126,474,134 of NC_034409.1, forward strand.
ATACGGAAATGTGCTTTTTAACAACTTGTATTTTAATTAATTGAGGGTATCTCAGGGTAACTTTAAATACCAATTGGTTCATGTGCTGCGCTTCCTGTTAACTAGATTTTTCCCAATAATCTCTAATCACCTTGTACTTCTCTTGATTCTAATTACTGGAGCTTTGTGTATGATAACAAGCACTTCAGTTCAGAAGTGATTGCATGGTTTTCTTAAGTGATGTACTCCAAAAACTTCCAATTACAAAAATTTCAATTTCAAAGTCCTGTGTACCAATTCATGACTTCTGCTTACTTATTTGTGTTTTATGGAAATACCATGGGAAGTGAGGGGGGTGGCTGAAGTGACATCAGAGCATTTTCCCTTTTGGAAGAGGCAGATCTGAATGTGACCTTCAGCTGTATGCTCTTTAGCTTGATTGGAGTATGGAAATTATGTTCCCTGTCTCTGGAAAGAAAGAAGGTGTAGTTATAAAACTACTCTCAGTGATCTTGCTAGCTTTTTTTTTTTTCCAGAATGTAATATATTAAGGAAATATTTAAAGAATCGACTTTTCTCATAGATTTGTTGCTCAGCTGTATCTTTCTATCTGTGCTCTGAGCAAGAAGTGATGGAATAATTAATTCAATCTTTTAATAGCATGTGGTCGGAAGAAGAGGTGTTAGAATTTACAGACAATAAAAGTAGAAACTATAAAGAAGATACTGGTGTTTGTGAGGCAGTATCCTGTACTGTCTAGGTGTATAACAGTACTGTCAATACTGTTTTGAAAACTATAAATAAAATATTTGATCTTTTGACAAGCATAGGTCATAGTGCAAAGCATAAATTGTTTTCTTTTGACTGTTCAACTCTTGTGGTGAGATGCTAAAAAACAGATAACTATATTTTGCTTCTGGTATGAGTTCCCAGCTTGGCCGTAAGAAAGTAGATCACTCTTTGCTTCAGGTTTCTACACAAAGTGTTGATATCCAAATTTTGGCATTTTTAGACCTTTGGGTAGTAAGTATTGTCCAGACTTAAATGTTTATAACAGAATCCCTTCTTCCCTGAGGGGCATGGGGGCTTGACTGCCCAGGTTGATTTCTGCATGATTTGATATTAAATCAAGAGTTGCACTTGGTTGGGTTTGTTTGTTTGTTTTTGTTTTGTTCTTCCTCTGGAGGACTCTCTGCTATGAAACAGTCCAGCATTTATACTGTTCTTAGATGATGTTTCTGCATTGCATCAGATTGTTACATCTACTCTGATCATAATGGAGTAATAGACAATTTGCCCTTTGCAGATTCTTTCTATTTCTTAATCATTTCAAAGTCACTGTTGTCAGCCTGGGTTTTAGGTCAACACTTCAAACTAAATGATAATCTTCCACAGGTAGCCATGAAATTTTAGTACTTTAGGAATTCTTTGGCACTTTTTATGCAGATAACAACAGCATTGTCAGTTTTTTTTTAAGATAGCTGGGATGTGATCTTTTTGAGCAAAGACATTTTCTGATATTATTTACATTTTTCTTTCTCAAGGTTTATTGATCCTTAGAAATCAACCATGAGCTTTCTGAGCATGGCAAGGAAAAATATTATTTTTACTGGGAACTTTTGAGGGGTTGGGAAGGGGGCAAAAATGTCTTTAAATGTCAAGTGTCTGGTGACACTGGAAATAGGGAAGGCTTCTTTACGCTCAGGGTATTCTGATGAAGCAACCAGGCCTGACTGTGAGCAAAGACTTAAGCTGTTTCTTACGTGCTAAGGGATGCGAACAGTTCTGAAAGAGAGTTGTATCTATCTAGTTGTTTGTAACAGCTTGAAGCATGGAGAATTCTAGATTCCTGATAAAGAATGAAAAAAATTTCTAATGCCTGTTAGTTTTGCAGGATGGGAAAAATTGTTCTACAGGTACTAGCCTATGCAGAGCTATTTTCATTATCCCTATTTTAATCTTCTGGGATGAGCTTTTCTTTTTCATCTCTTATTTCACAACAGGAAAAAAATATAAGATGACATGACTTAAAGAGCAGTTTTACATAGTGTGACATTGCCTAAGGTATTGCACAGTTACATTTGCCTAGAGGGAGGGAGTATGGGAGAAAGTATCAGTAAATCTATTCAAGAGATAACCAGATGCTTTTTCTTAAATTAATTTTTTCTTTTCTTAAAGATATATATAAAGATATAACTTCTCTATCTTTAGTATGACTGGAGTGAAAGAGAAGAAAGCCAAAGAGTTAGATTTAATAGGTAAATATGTAAAAGAAATTAAAGATAAGCAGGGCAAAGAATACAAGGCAAATGGAAATATGTCTTTTTCTTTTCTTGTGATAGTATTTTCCCATGTAAGAAATGATATAGGTAAACAGATTCTTTAAATATATGAACATGCAGGGAACAGTTACTTTCTGTGGGTAGTCAAATTTATTTCCTTGATATTTTTAATAAATCCATTGATCTTAAACATGCAGGGTGTGGCTGTTCAGTGTCTCTAACTAATTATCAGTATTTCTTCACGTTATTGCAATGACCTTGTCCTTAATGCCCTCCGTTCTCTTCCAAGAGAAGGAGTTTCATGGCCTCTTCCTAGTCCCCACTTGGCCTCTGTCCTCAAGACAAAATGATTGCACAGTTCAAGAAAATACGCCATGTGCAGTCTATTGCAAGTGAGTGTTTCTGTGCCAAATATTCTTGCACAAGTTTGTAAACACATATCAGCCTTTATGTGAAATATCCTTGCTACATGAGACTAGTGTTTCTCCAGCAAAATGTGGTTCAAGCCTGAAGCAGCAAATATGTTTAAGGTAAGGACTATCATGTAATGACAGATGTTGCTCGATGTATACATAAGACTTGAAGAGTCGTAACTTTGCTGATATACCTGTAGATTTAATGTGATTTTTCTGTCTGTTATGTCTGAATCTCTCTCACACCTTTCTTCCTTCTTCCAATCCCATGGGTCTAGGGCTATCCTCTTCCTACAAATGCACTCATGCAGTTAGAAATTTTTCTCCTAGAGCAGTTTGTGGGCAAACCTGAATTCCTGATAATTTTTTAGCAGATTTTAATAGCACACAGAATTATTTTCCAGCTGTTTGATTTGAATGATGATGTGTTCAACCAATTTGGCACTTGTAAAAAATACTTTCAAATCTGTTACCTTTAGATGAATTTTGGCTAAAGGAACAAAGTACCCTAGAATGGCAGACATGTTCAGAAGTGAGATCTAGGACTCAAAAACTACACCCTCCCTTCTCCTTTTTCTTTCTTCTGCCTTAGGGCAGCTCCATATTGGTTAGGATCAAATTTCCTATTAACTCTGTCAAAATCAGCTTGAACTTGCATTGTGAAAAGATCAGACTATTCTTCAGTGTAGCCTTATAGCACTTTGCGTTAGAGAAACTCAATTCAGAATTGACAAGAAAATATCCCAAATTAACCATTCTCTTCGCTTGTCTCCATTCTCAGCCTCTCACTTCTTAAGGAAGGGAGCAACATTCAGAATTTTTTTGGATGATGAATGATGCTGACTGCAGAAGGTCTGCACTGGGTTTATTGGAGGAAAATGTTCTTCACAGTCAGAGTGAAGACAGTCAGCTTAAATTAGTTCAGAAAATTACCATATATATTGTTTTTGAAAACTGCAATTATCTGTATCTCTGTGCAGCCCTTCTGGCAAGTCTAGCGGTTGCCAGAAGACCTGGATCAATACTACTATTTGACAAGTAAACCAGAAACACTTGGGCTCCAACTGAAAAATATGTACCAGCGCAGCTTCCCTTGGCTCTTCTTACCAGGCAGAACTCTTCCACTGGCCAACACTCCAGGCATGAGCTCCAGAAAACAGGGCACTGAAAACACATCTGCAAGTGCAGAGGAAATATTTTTCTCTTGACTTTGGCAATAGTAATCCCATCACTGGTTACAGTGCCTTGACTTGCACCACCCTCCCAACACTAAATGCCAGGAGATTTGGATCCATACCGTTGGCCAAGCTGTGACCAAAGCAGGTCTCTTTTCTGGGCTTACTGGTTTTTTTGTGGTTTTTTTCTGCCTTAAGGCCAATACCACCATGCAGAGATTTATCATTCAGGTGTATTAAATTGCGTAAAGATGTGTTTCTTGGAGCTAAATACTTGAAAGCAAGGGGGGAGGTGAAGAGGGAGTGTTGAAGCACTTGAAAACAACCTCCTCTCCACAAATAAGAGAACCTTGAGAGGCAGATACTCCCTTCTCCTTCCCCCACACTGCCTTCCGCACACACTGTACCTGCTTTAATCCTGACTTTCCAGGAATCACTGGTAGAAATACAGATAGGTGTGTCATGCAAATGAATTTTTTACTGCTGCATTCCACCCCTCTATTGTTGCTGGAGAGATCTCTTATCATGGGACTTGGGCTATAGAATGCTAAGAGCTGTTGCTCTGAAAAGCTGCCTTATTTCATGTAGCATTTTTTTTTTTTTTTTTACCAAAAGATATGTCTTGTGATCCTGTAAATTTTGTGTCATAACTCTCTTCTTACTACTGGTTCAATTTATTTTGCATCTTTCCTAACATGGGGATTTTTTAGTACAGTTTATTCTTGCTGTGGATAGCTTTGGTACGATGCTATGATAGTGAGTTGTAATAATACCTTTTGCCTATGCAATACCTCACAAAGTTCCCCAGTATGTTCATGAAAGGTAGAATTGGAGGGAGAAGGATCTGTTCTGCTTATTAAAAATATGTAGTACAGCCTTCCCATGTGCTAAATAAATGAAATGTCTGGGGACAAATCCTGAAATAGATTTCAGAAACTTCTTTCTCTGGCTTCTATGAAGGAGTTGTCCTTGTAAGCAAGCTGGTATCTTTGTCAAAAAGCTAACGCTGTAGCCTTACAGCAGGCTTAAATTTTTTTTCTTGGTTGTTTCCATTGTCAATGCAAATAATCGCATGAGTTTGGTTCAGCTGATTTTTGCTGCTAAATCTGAAGAAATACCACCCATTCCTGTGTTGATGAGGTTGGGAAGAGATGAGGATACACATCAGCTCCATATCTGAGCGAGCACACCACTTTTCTAGCTGGCATAACTCCTGCTCTCCTGCTTTTGTGCCGTTTACTGCCCTGCTGCCTTTTGGCCACTTTGTGATGTGCTGTCAGGATACCCAGCTTGGCACGAGTTGCAGCACTGATGGGATTCCCAAATGCCTAGACATCCCAGGCAAATTGCTGCTGCAGTGTCTTACAACTCATGTGCACCTTGTGCAATGGTTAAACAAGAAACCCGGTCATACGAATCCAGAGTTTTTGCTGTGGTTTTGTGAGCACTCATTCACAATCTGCCTTCCCTATCTGTTGCTGTGTGGGAGGCTTCTTAAATTAGGTCTTTCCTTGGCTGCTGAAGTTCTTACAGCCACCTGGCTCCTGTTCTTCCATGAATAGCACCCTGAGATACTATGCCTCTGTGGGGCAAGGGACATATTTCCATGATTTGGTTTCTCCGGATGTTCTGGTTCTTCAACACCTTTCGCTTCCCATCCATACAGTCAGTGCCAGCCTCTCTCTGATGCCTCAGTTTCTTTGTGATTCCCAATGTTTAGTTCTGCGAAAGCAACGTAAGACAAAAACTTGGAGGCTCGTCCCATAGCTGCTGCAGATTTTCAGTTGTGCATGGAAAGAGGTGCTCTTCTTGGGCAAATCAATCACCCTTATACAAATAATCCAAATGATTTCAGGTATGTTGGATTCATTGGTCATGTGCCTGTGGATATGCATGTGCACGTGGCAGTTGTTGGGAACGGAAAGTCTGATGGCATGGAACTGCTGAAACCAGCAGGATGCCATTGCACACAAGGACTAGTCAGGCTGGTTGCCACCTACCTGGTTTCCCATCTTAAAAGCCTTCAATCTTGATTGCATACTGATGTTCCATAGAAAAGTGATAGGAAGCAGCAGAGGCAGAAAAGATTTTGGTGTGCAAATTCAGGAGATCCATTTGCATTTGAAAGATCATCTGCACAGGCTCAGGCTCACAGCTTTCCTGCTGGTAAGAGCTCATGTCATACAAAAAATATTGGCCAGTTTATTCCTCAGAATCATAGAATGGCTTAGGTTGGAAGGGACATTAAAGATCACCTAGTTCCAATCCCCTGCCATGGGCAGGGCTGCCCCCCACCAGCTCAGGCTGCCCAGGGCCCCATCCAACCTGGCCTTGAGCACCTCCAGGGATGGGGCACCACAGCTTCTCTTGGCAGCCTGTGCCAGGGCCTCACCACCCTGAGTAAAGAATTTATTCTTAACATTTAACCTTAGTTTCCCCTTTTTCAGTTTAAAGCCATTGCCCCTTGTCCTATCACTATTAGACTCTGTAAAATGTTGGTCTCCCTCATGTTTATAAGCTTTCAGTACTGGAGAGCAGCAATGAGGCCTCCCCAGAGTCTTCTCAAGGCTGAACAAGCCCGGCTCCCTCAGCCTTTCATCACAGGAGAGGTGCTCCTTGGTGGCCCTCACCTGTACTGGGGACCCCAGGCCTGGACGTAGTGCTCCATATGGAGCCTCACAAGGGCAGAGCAGTGGGGGACAATCCCCTCCCAAACCCTGCTGCCCAGTCCTCTTCTGATGCAGCCCAGGATACTGTTGGCCTTCCAGGCTGCAAGCGCACACTGCTGGCTCATGTCCAACTTTTTGTCCACCAAATTGCCAGGAGCTTTTATAAGTCCTGGGATGACCGTTTGAGCCTGGACCCTGTTTCTGCTAAGACAGAAGTTTACGGTGATGTTCCTGTAAGGCCTACTGCTGAAAGCTGTGTTGGTTCCCGGTGCTCTACTGATTGCCTCTCAGAGTAGCAAATGTACTACTTTCAGTTCCATCTGCTCTGAAACAGATGTTGGTGGCTGTAATCTCAGCACCACCATGGTGTACATTGTGGGGAAAGACTTGGAATATTTTGGAACAGGAAAACCTGCTTGGTAATTCATTTGCAAATTGAACTATGTGAATTCTTAAGCCAACAAGAAAAACTTGACTGTACTGTGTCCTGTGGCATTAGATGAGTACTCACAGTTACAGTTCACCCTTTTTCTCACTCAGTGTTGCTCTAGAGGAACAGCTCCAAACCTGGTTCTTGTTATTCTGTCATCAAACTGAATATTCATTGTGGTTTTTTTCTTTTTCCTTTTTCTCTTTTATTTTTTTCCATCTGTGGTTCTGCCATTTACCTCCAGGGATAGCATTTGCATGGAAGTTATTCAGTTATAGGGGGATGGAAAAAAAACCGAAACTGTTAGGATTTGTCTGTAGGGTCTCCTCAGCATAAATGCCCCTGAGGTCCCTGTGCCTGGCTGGGAGGTGCAGGCCCTCAGGTAGTCCCTTTGACCAGCCCGCTGGGGGCTTTCTGCTGTGCTCGTCTTTCTGGCCTGATAAGGGCTGGAGACTCATTCAGACAATCTGAATTCCGCCTTTGGCCTTCAGTGTCTTAAGGAGAGGTTTTAATGAAGAGGCTAATATAAAGATATTATATTTTAATGTTGACATGACTCATGGTATTCCACAAAAGCAGATGCTGGATTAATAGATTAGGAGACAGGACTTAAATAAAAATTTGATGCAATTTGCTTTGTACTTCATAGTAAACTTTATATATATATGTATCTATTGCCTCAAACAGGCTGTGTTGTAAAAATTACAGAATACCAAAGCAAAAACTTACAAGGAGAGCTCTTTTTCTGGGATTTGTCTGTGTTTACATAGCACATTTCTGCAGAGAAGACAGTCAGTTTAATGCCTCTGTTTCGACGTGATTACATCATTACTTCCATCTCTACATCAGCTGAATTTTGCTGGTAATTGATGAAGGTCTGCATTCTGCTTTTTCCTTCTTGGTCTTAGCACTTGCACAGACAACCCTCTTTAGGAGCCTCTAAAAAGTTAGTATTTTCTAAAATTACAGAATTGCCTTTAATTCATCCATCATGTCATCAGTTGTGTGTGAGGACTTGTCTGTGCAAGGAAGTTATTTCAGATTAGGGAAAAGTATATTTTAAAATGACAATGGTTATTTTAAGATAGCTTCATATTGGGACATATTTATTACAGAATAACTCTGCCTTCTTTCTGCTTTAGCTTAATCCACTTGCAAAGTAGATAAGCTTATTTCTTCTGAATACTTTGAGGTGTAGACAGAACCATCAGCCTGGGAGAAGACTGTCAGAATTTGGCTTGATAAATAAGAGCTTAAAGACCGCAGGCTAGTTTCTTCAAACACAAAGGGAAATGAGCAGCGAGTGCTTGGTCAGGGTTTCCCATTAGCACCAGGGCTATACAGTTCTCATGTCCCACAGTGAAATTGCCAGAGATGCAGGCCTGTAATTGAGATCAGTATCTACCTGCTTACCAGGAACAGAAGCAGAGGGAGAGCTGGGATGTTTTGATTCCATGTTTTAAATGAGGTGAAGGAACTGCCAGAGAATGTTTAGGCAGTAGGGACACTTCCCTTAGGGTCTCACCTGCCTCTGGCCAAGCTTAGCTCATGCTGGCACACAACATAAAGCGGCATCTGATGATGGGAAACGAGCAGGGCCTGGGGCTGTGTTTTGGAAGTTTTATATTGTGATTCACTATGGAAAAGGTGTTTTCACAATGAAAAGGTGTTTCTCAAAGTCTATGTGATGGTTGAGTTCCAGTGGAAAGTGCACACTGACACAGACTGGTTTGTACTGGGGCTGTATACCGTGCCTGCATGTTCAGCCTGAGTCTGACCTTGGCTGCAGATGTTATAACATGAGCAGTGCTTCGTCCTCATGCTGGTTCCTTGTACATTAAGCTATTTGTCTGGTTGGAAACAGTGCACCTTTCCCACAGATTACAATGAATTCAAGGTTAATCTAAAAAATTAAACCTAAAAATTGGGGAGGGTTAATGTTTTTTTTTTTTTTTTCCAGACTATGTATTTCAATTTTCAATGGACTCTTTGTGTTTCCCATTTGGAAGTAAATGAACTGAGATGTACTGTTCTGTCTATTCAAAACCAAGTTCTCTGGAAGTTGTATATCATACTTGTAAATAAAATGGATACTGGCCATTTACATATGTGTCTGCAGCTCTCATTTCTCCTTCCCTGGATGCTTCCTAGGTCTTTGTAGCTATCTGATACAAACAGTATTGTTTTAAAATGCTCTGCAATGTGGGATCTCAGTCATTTTTTTCAGTAAAGGCTGTCTGTCTGTTGTGACCTTCCTTGCAAGCTGCTAACGTACCTGTTTTGAGTGGCTGCTTGGAACAAACATTGTCATTTTCTTTGCAGCCTTCATCAAAGGCATAAGAGCAAGCATTTCTTTCACTGTCCTCTGCTAAACACCACTTTGTCATAGCAATACCTGCTGTCACTTTGCTTTTCTGGTTTCCCCTTTTCCTTCATCTTACCACCTCTTCCTCATGCCTAACTGCTTTTTCTCCTTTTCTTTGTCTCATTTTGCCTAAAAGGATTAATTTTGCACTGAAATGAAATACAGCTTTTATTCGATAGATAGATATAGTGGAGCAGTAGTTGAAAATGAGCCATAGCATGTACACGCAACATATAAAATCCAAATCTCATGATGATGTGGTGGTTAGAAGGGAAAAGCAAGAGGAAGTACAGATTGTTGGGAGAGAAGGTGCTCAAACCTACATGAAAGTAATTTATTTTCTTGATGGATTGTTTTTTTTTGTTTTTCAGCTACAGTGAAACAAACAGAAATGGGAATGATTTCAGTGTCCTTTTTGCTCTGGGTTCACATATGTGAAACAGGATTAAAAAATAATCAGGAAGGACAAGTTATGGGGAAGGAAGCAAACCTTCTGTTTATGCAGCTTGCTTTACCAGCTGTCATAGCTCAATTTTCAAGATAGTTTATGATTGGATTAATTAATACTTAAAAGATAACTACTTTGTGGATTATGAAGCTTACATTTTTGCCTTCTAGTGGGCATTTTCTCTATGAGTACATGCACTCTTGCCACATGCAAGATTTGTACATGTTACTGTCTCAACTGCAAATGACCTTTCCTGCTTTAACAAGAAAACAATGCTAATACTCCTTGTCTGTGTTTAAACCTCTTCAACCCTTCAGGAAGCACCTTTAGAATGTTTTTTTTTGGTGTGGACTCAGGTGGACTAGGGAGTGTTTGCTTTGTAAGAGGTGCTTTTTAAGTACCTTGAACTTTCAGAGCTAACAAACCTGAACTGGATTGTAAGAAACATGGGTATGGGGAAGGATATATTTCACCTTTTTATTCACAATGAAGTACTAGACTTCCTTCTTGGAGAAGCTGAAGAAGCATCCTGGAGAATCCAGACATTTGAGTCTCTGCCAGACTGCTTAGAGAAAAGCCTCTTTCCTGTTTTCCTCCTCTAAATCCCATTAGTTCTGGGGCAGTTTTTGCTCTTTTCCATATTGTTTCTGTCCTTTTCATTGGTTTTGGAGTTGCCTGCTGCCTTGTGAAGACTATGGCCTGTTGCTGGGTAAAAGCCTGTCCCCTTCACCATCGGCACAAGAGATTGTGTCTGTGTTTTCTTATAGTCTAAAATGCCACCCAAGTTGAACAATGCACGCATATTCTCCTCCCTTTTTCAGGACTTGAATCATCTGAGCACTGCAGAAGGGACTGAAGGTTATGTCCTTGCCAATTTCAAAATGGTTTTTAAATTTTAAAAGTCACATACAAGGGCTAGTCACATAGAGGTGATGACTGCTTGGATCACATTACAAGCATTTTATTTTTCTTCCTCTTTAAAATAATTTATTTTCTGTTCCAAAAGCCTTTTTGTTGTTGTTGTTGTTGTTTCGTTTTTGTATGTGTTACTGAGAGAAGACAGATCAGAAAAACATCATCTAAAAAAAGATAAGATTGGTAAAGTAGTAAACAATTGGAAAAGACTTCTCAGAATGGGAAATCTAGCCAAGTATTTAATAGCAGGCGTAGCTTTGATATCTAAACCTAACTATTGAAAAAAAGTGGGCATTTTATGTAGAGTTTATTCTGAAAAATATTTTTGGTCGAAATTGCAAGGCTGGTAATGTATCTAATTGAAAATATTTAGGAAAACTCTCGACCAAGGTTTGTTTAGCTCGAACTATGTTTGTTAGGACACAAACATGCATGGATGTCATTGCAATAGGAATTAGCATTCAAATAATAGCAAATAATTCGTAGTCTATGTGGAAGGAAAGAATCAGGTGGTTACCTGAAGAGAATAGGAATTCATGTTGAATTAAACTAAAAATAGTTGTGTGTTTAAGAAAAGGTGAAATTTGGGAGTACTGTGAAGAAAGCAGCTTGTATCCGCACTAGGTGTTTTTCATAACTATATGAAATATGGGTTTGTGTTGTACAACAAAGCAACCCGCTAAAAACCTAGAAATCAAAATAGAAAACCCTTTGATAGATGAAAGTCAGCATCTTTTTAACATTTGTTATCTGTAATATTGCCTGCAGCCACTGTACTGTGGCAAAAGGAAATATTCAGCGCCGTTTTCCCTGTACAAGTATCTAGCAGCCTGTTCTAAAAAGCAAACAACAACTCACCTTGGTAGCACAAAGACCACAGGGGATTCACATGAAAGATCTGCCTCCTCCTCAAAAACTGTATTTGATATTTGACCTGATTTATACCCCAAACAGTTAAATTAAACCTCTCATCTGTAAGCCTCTGCTCCCACTTGGCTGGAGTGCTCCTGCTTTCTAGCACAGTGGGAAGTCTTCCTGCCAGGCTGAGCTGTTCAGCCCGCATCCACGCACCTGCTCGCCTTTGCAGTGCTGAGGAATGGGGTTAGTGTTAGTGTTGCAACCTGGTAGATCAGAGGGAGGGTGGACTTGGTGACCCTGAAGATCGTTTCCAACCTTCAGTACTCTGGGGCTCTGCTTTCCCAACCTCCTCACACGGAGCCGTCTGAGCAAGGCTGTCTCACTCCTGCCCATCATCACCACTGTGATAAGGGCAAGAGCACCTTGCTCCCAGCATCGGTATGGGACATGGGCATTTCAGCACCTTTCGGTTCTTTTGGGGGCAGAGGGGTTAATCTTCACGTGATGGGTTTAGGGCCCATGCCCTACTCTCTTGACCATCTCTTGGCTTGCGCTCAAAGGCATGTGCAGAAGGAGATCCTGTGTGGGTGTCAGAAATGGCTTCTGCAGTGGGAGCTGTGGTGGATGGGAAAAGCAGATCTGTTGTATAATGCAAAAATTATGTTCTCATTTCTTTGGGGGCCAGAAGTCTGTGTTTTTCCACAAACGGAGTACTCAGTTAAGCAATTAAATTAGGTGGACCAGCTTCTGTCCTTTGCATGGACATGTCTGCTTTGGCTGAGCTCTTCACTATGTCCCATGTTCCTGGCAAAGCAGATGTAAGGCTCTGCTCTTTGTCATGGAAGAACTTTGCAGGATTTCATGCTGCCAATTGAATTTTTTCCCTGTGTGCATGGAGTAAACAGTCCCCAAGCTGACTTGTAACAGCTGTCAGGCTGATCCTTAACAAAGTTAAGGCAACATTTTTGAAGGACGGATTGTTAACTGTGTCTCTCTTTCAGATGGCTATCTTAAGTTCTTAATCATGTTACTACTCTGACCTAACATTGCATTCTTTCTTTTTCTTCCTATAGTTTTCCCTACACAAAATGGAAAGGTTGCTATAGTGACTGGAGGTGCTAAAGGAATTGGTTACCATACTGTGAAGCATTTGGCAAGACTTGGCATGCACGTTGTAATAGGTACAGTCACTATTTTCCAGATATTAATATATATTTTTTGTTTGTTTCAGAAAGTCATTTTTCTGTCTTTTACGGAGTATTTTCTTTCCAGTATAAGCATAAATATGGAAAAGATGGCACAAATGAAAATTTGATTTATATTTTGCTATGCAAGATTTTAAAGAAAAGTGAATTTTTTTAAAATACAAAACTTGGAAGACTTGAACTACTTTATGTGAAAAGTCAACAATTAGGTCATGGAGAAGACTTTAAAATCTGGGCATTATGTAAATATTTTATTAACTCATTTCTGATTTTGCATTATGTAAATATTTTAACTCATTTCTGATTTCCTTAATTGAAGGTGAACTTGAACTTTAGGGTACACATTCTCAGTAAGAGGAAAACTAATGAAAACCGTGATGGAATATTCCACTGTTTGGTGTAGGATGATTTGTGTTCTTTTGTCTAGAGCAGAGGAAACTGCTGTAATTTCAAACATGTACAAATCTCACATTTACTTCCCCGTGTGTTGCTGTAGGTGACTTTGGAAAGAAGTAGCTTGAGAGGTTAATTCAAGTCAGTCTGAGATGGGACAGACAAGTCACCTTTCAGAAATGCTTGTTTCTCTCCATTAATTTTTAAGTGTTTATAAGATGGCTATGTTAGATTGAGAAGTCATTTAAGTATCTGAAGTCAGGATAGGTGAATTCCTATAGGAACTCCAAAAACGGCCCAGAATTCAGAATTTCTTCTCTCTGCTACAGACAATATTAGAGAGATATTTTCCTGTTTTCTGAAGCTTTCACTGCTTCCACTAAATATGTCTACTAAATATTTATATAACATCTATATTAGTATAATAAATATGATAAATAAATGTCTGCTACAGCATTAGGTAACATCATTAATAGTCATATGCTTAAAACACTGTCTTTTGCTCCCTTATTCCTTCTTTAACTTAAAGTTAGAAAACACTGTAAGTTTTACTCCGTAAGGTTTCTGAAGTTTAGTATTTTATAACGCTGGCAAGCTGGTGATGACATTTTATGCAAATTTTATACAGAACATATTCTCTCTCTGTAAGGTTTTGTATACATATCTTTTGAAAGAAAACTAAAAAAAAAAAAACAAACACAAGCATATAATAGCCATGTATTTTCAGTGCTGTGTACTAAATAACACTAATGGACTTGCCCTGGAAGTGTATTGCATTACAGGTGTAATGCAGAATGTCACTTACTCATACAAATTTTAATAGATGTGTCAGAGCTAAGCATCTGCAAAAGGCAAACAGATGCTGCTATACATAGGTAGATGCTAGACATAGCTAATGTAGTGAGATGTAGCTAATGTCGGCATTAATATTTCAATAAAGAAGTCACTTTTCATGTTGAAGGTGGACTGCAAAATGGACTCAACGAGGAAACAAAAAGGCCAATTTTCATCTCTTTGCATAGAATTGGGGAAGTGTAGAACAGTGCTACCTTTTTGAAGACTTACTTTATATCATTTCATGTTTAATATTTAGATTTTGTGTAACAAAATTCAAAGCAAAATGTTTTGGAAAGGGAAGGGAATATTTACATCTTATTTATAGAATCTGCAAACAAACTGATCTTGCCTGCTCACCATCACTCTCTCATAGATTTCATTTAGTCACAGCAGTACTCTCGAAAGCACAAAAATGTGTATGGTTAAGAGGTCTGATGAGCATCACTCATGTGCAGCCTAGGACAAACTATGTCATCTGCCAAGCCCTTCTCTTTGATCTGTAGTTTTTCTCGATCAGAAATGACAAGCTAGTTTACGGACAGATCTTTTAAGTTATCATCTCATAGTCTGTTTTCTGGTCTGTACTAACCGGAAAAGTAATGAAATAGGTGATATGCTACAACCTTGATGCTGTCCTCCTGGTGTCAGAGTGCGTGGTCATCTGCTGGCAAGTCCACTGTACAGTGATCTTGACATAAACAACATCCTCAAAATGTTCCCTTTATTAGGAATAAAGGGCATTCTAAAGGGCATTCTTTTAACTCCTTCCTCTGCTGTTTCTTCTGGTGCTGACAGATGTACGCATTTCCATTAACTCTTAATTTGTACCAGCCTTAATAGCTGCATCATGAATCTCTAGAAGTGTAAATTAATGAAATTAATTATAGGAAGCAGTTGATGAGTAAGATTTTCAACTGATTTAATTCTTTCAGCCAAACTCTGACCTCAACACTGAGTCTGGTGAGTCAGAGCCATCTTCTTTGCCTGTGAAATTCTTCAGAGCGAGCAAGCAAGCCCTCTCAGCAGGATGGGTAGTCTCAGGATTTGTTCCAGCTGCAAGATTAAAACAGTCTCAAAAACATATTAAATGCACTGACGTTCCATCCCTGTTGCTAATGGTAGGCCAAAAGTGTCCAGAGCATACCTGCTGGTACACAAGAACTTTCCACTCCAGGCTGTGCGACCTACAGCAGGGAACCTGCTTTAGCAGGGGGTTGGATTTGGTGATCTCCAGAGGTCCCTTCCACCACCTACGATTTTGTGTGATCCTGTGAAGTGTGCTTAAACTTTCTAGTGTAAGAATGTTTTCACCATGTATGTAAGTATGAGCTGATGTGAAAAAAGCATGGATGTTAGGTGAATTTGGGGTCAGGAAGGGGATTGGACTCGTGTTTTGCTCACGGTTACTTTACTCATTCACTGAAGGCTTTTCTCCCATTTCAGGGACTAAAAAATGGGAAAGTTTAGCAATGAAGAATGATATCCCTGCAGCAGCAAATGAGTTAAACCTGCATGTCTAATGCGAAGATGATTCACTGCTTGTGATGGATGTGATTTTGACTCCATTTCACATTTTGGTGGAGTTAGTGTTTGAGTAACTTACATTTAAATCCAATCTACCAGTGAAATGATCAAAACAAATAAGTGGAAAATATTCAACCTGATGGAATATGCATAGTCACAACATAAAAAGGCAGAGGTCTCCCTCAGAGCATTTTCAGCCAGCAGTTGCAGAGTGCTTTCAAAGCCTCTTACTTTCCGGTCCCAGCACTGCTGCACAGAGCTCTTCTGCAAGGCGCCGCTAGGCCTGTCCTCAGCCTCTCACTGGGAAAAAGGTCAGCACAAATGCTGAAATGATGAAAGTAATTTTCTGCAAGTTATTTTGATAGACTTCATTGAGGCTTTTTTGGCAGACTGCAGTACCATTGCTCACAGTGAGCAAGGTTTTTACTGCAGGAAAGCCGGGACCCCTGGCAAGGAAAGCTGCTGCCAGTGGTGGGCTTTCAGCGCCAGCCATGGCAAGAGTTCGTGCTCTGTTACACAACTTGCTACTTGATAACTAAGCTTGCATTTTCTTCTTCAGAGGAGGCAAATGACACACCATTTTTGGTACCTATTGATCAGTATCTGATAATGAAGATGGTATTTTGTGTGGATTCCAAATAAATATGCTCTTAACAATAAGAACATTGAAAATCAAGATGTTGTAGTTATTTTAATGGCCACCAACCTACTCCACTTCTGGTTCCTGGTGTTGGCCATGGTTCTGCGAGTCTGAATTTAGACTGATTGGAAGTATGAATTCTTTGTATCCCTTCCATCCTTCATCACCAAAATGAATGCATGTTAAAAGTTCTGACTTAAAGAAGAGCTTCAGTTTGATTTTTCCTTTTATGTTTAGTTTTTTTCCCTCTGTAAATTAATAAGAGAAAAACTGGGGAAAAAAAGAGTGGCAACATCTCATATAGAAGCTTTGATGTTTCTGTTTGCGAATGGTGAATGCAAATCAGAAGATTTTGTACTTGGCAATGTTGTACATATGCTGCCTGGTATAAGTCACCAATTTTGTGTCAGTGTAACCAGTCTTTGGTGTTTGAGTATATCAGGGTCTCACATTTTGAAGAAAACAATCTCATTATATATTATGTATATATATTCAAGTGACTTATCTTAGCAATGAAATTTTGGCATAAATAAATGTACTTCCACAGCCAGAATCGGCACTTTGTCACGTCTGTAAACTCTGCAAGAGACCAAGCAGGAAATATTTCTGTCATCTTTTTGGTTCAGATTAGTTTCCAGTTTTCGAGCTGAACTCTCTGTGCCACATATCAGACAATTCTTATATGATATAATACTACAAAGTGACTTTAGAAGGATAATTAAACCCTATTGAGATGGTACAATTATTCATTACAAAGACAGTTTGATTTAATTTCAATTGCTCAAATTTTGTGTGGGAGACTTTAATAGTCTTTTCTTACAGTAGATAGATGTATAAGATGTATAATTTTTTTCAAGGAAAGTAAGTATTGTCCTCCTAATTTTTGCAGTGTTTTATTAGACCTGAATGGCTTGTAGGAGTGGTCAGGAAATGTCCAAAAGTCACCAGCCTTTTGGTCTGGGTAATGTTTTCCTTTACTCAGTATGAAGACTGCCAAAATGCAGGCAAATGGTCTTGTAGTTGACGTTCAGTTCAGTTTTTAACATTTCAGTACACTGTTACCAGGGTTTTGAAAAACTCTGCTTAAAATGCTATTATTTGTGCAATATGCATGTGCACACTGCCACACAGCACCTCCCAGGTCTGTAAGAATTTTGTGGAATGCATTAGTTTCTAATTTCAGTCTGAAGACTGTCACTATCTTTGCTTTAGGAAGTCTTATATTTCTGTTTTAAATATTTAATTTTTAAATAATAAATATTTTTTAATTTTAAATATTAAATATTTTAAGGCTACTTATTTATGACAAACTTACTACAGCATTCGATGGGACATATAAAAATTATATTTATATAGTGACAAACATTTTAAAAGACATTTAGAGGACAAGAATTTGCTTTTGGGTAGTAATCTTAATTAGAAATGTATTTCAATCAAATATTAGATAATACTTTGATTAACTGAGTTTGTAAAAAGGTGAGTGGATGACAGTGATTCAGGTTAAGATAGTCTGTTTGGATTTCTAGAAGCCTTGAAGCAGAATACCTTCGGGTTCTTAAGGACACAACACGTTCCAAAGGATAAGAAGAAATATAATATTCAACAGATTGCATGGTATTACAGAACACAGGCATAAATGTCTGTTTTCATAGTAGAGGATGTGTCACCACTGGAGTTAAATATTAGAGCCCACGCTTTCAATGTGTAATTTTAGAGAAGAGGCAAATAGTGAAGTGACAAGTCTTTCCAATTTTATTAGATTATTCAAGGTAGTAAAGACCAGTGGTGTCTGTGAAGAATTTCAGAAAGACCATAAGAGGCTGAATGCTTGATGTTCAAAGGCACATGAAATCCAATGCAGAAAAATATGGTGTGATAGACATGGAGAAAAAATGCAAAACATAGAGGAAAATCTTGAAATGATGGTTTCTGTGCTGACCATCATCACTTCAGAGGAAGATCTTGGGGCTACAACTGATTGTTCTATGAAAATTCAATGCTCAATAGCAGGTGAAAAATCTAATATTAGAAGCTAGTAAAAAAAGAACAAGCTGTGAATTTGTGGCTGTATAAATCCTTCATGTGCTAACACCTTAAGTACTGGTCTTAGTCTCTATCTGCTTACTTCAAAATGGATAGCATAAAAATTGAAGAGGTTTAGAGGACAAGCTCATCAAGGGTATGGAGAATCCATGGCATGCAGACTCCTGTTTATCATTGGCAAAAATGCGTAACGAATGGTGGTGACTATGTTGACAGAGTGTTTTGTAGCTAAGAATTTGCTCTATCAAATAGTGCTGTTGTGCTCTTCGTATCTGTTGTAGTTTCCATGCAAAGAAATAGGAGGGATTACTTTCAAGGTGGCCTATGTACATTACATGCATTTTTTTATTATATGAAGGTATATAAACTCTCTATAGTTTAGTGATCTAGACCTTCTATAAAACTGCTTTGAAGCACAGTCAGAGAGCAGAAGTGCACCCTCCTGCTGGGATTTTGGAATAAAATGTTCTGCAGTGGTAAAGAAGCTTATCTGAAACGTATCAATTAACAAAGTGACATGGAGTGGATCACTACGTGATGTTCTTTTCCAAGTTTTGAGAAAAAAAAAAAAGCAGCCTCATTTTAAGAAGTAGCTTTTAAGATTGTAGCTGTTCACTTCAGTTATTGGCAAGCATTATAATAAATATGTGCTTAAATATGTGGTGATAAACTTTGGAAAAGTTGGTGCAGTTTTTCTCAACATGGCAATTTTTTAAGTGCTTTGAAGTATTCAAGAACCGTGTGAATTAATTAAATGTTGATTTTCAAAAGCTTTTGGCAAGTCTCCTGCCAAAAGATTTGAAAGTAGATAGGAGAGAGTTCTCTTGTAGTTTAGTAGCTGATTAGGAGAGAAAAACCAACATTTAGGAATCATTTATCAGCTCTGGAGTGGGACTGATCCCGTAGATGTATGTTCAGAGTATTTGTAAAAGATTGTTACAGAAAAAGGCTGAACAGTGGGATGATGCATTTTGCACAAATGAATTTAGGACAGTCTAACTGATCTGACTACTGGTGATTGAAGGGCCTTGAAGATCTGACCCACCAGGAGAGGCTGAGAGATCTGGGACTCTTCAGCCTGGAGAGGGGAAGGCTCAGGGAGATCTTATCTGTGTGTATAAACACCTGGTGGGAGTAGTAAAGAAAACTGTGCCAGACTCTTCTCTGCTGCGCGCAGTGACAGGCCAAGATGCAATGGATACAAAATCGAATGCATGATAAAGTACTTGTTCACAGTGAGGATGGCCAAACATTGGCACAGATTCCCCAGAGGTGCTGGAGTCTCCAACATGGGAGATGCTCAGAGCTCGAGGACATGGACCTAAGCAACCTGCTGTAGCTGACCCTGCTTTGAGCAGGAGGTGCAGAGGAGCCTTCCCGCCTCAGCCATGCTGTCAGCTTGTGAAATCCTGACTGCCAAGAAGAAATAGGAAGAATCACATAATATTGAATGGTTGGGAGATGACAGGATTGTTAGTAAGTAAACGAAGAACAACCACAGCTGTATATTTACCGGAATAATATCCAAATCAACTGCTACTGCTAAAAAAAAAAGAAGAAGAAGAAGAAGAAAAAAAGACAGGTGATTTATTGTTGAAACTTCTCTGCAGAACATCTTTAATATTCACCGCCAGTCATAAAAACAAATAAAATGTTATTACTTAGCAGGAAAGAAAACAAAAACGAGACATGAAAGTGTCCCTCTTCCTTTGTAGACGTGATTGGCTGAACCTGTTGTGAATACTCAAATGAGTCTGGTAGGACTGGAAAAAAACTGGGATATGGGGTGGCTCTGTGCAAGGTGCGGCTGATGAACAAAGGTTCTTCCGCTTGCAAACAGATGACTGAGGTGTGATATCATACAGCTTTATACAATTATGTATGGTATAGAAAAAGTGAATAAGAAGTGGTTATTCTCTTTCTTATGAACAAAGTATCCAACATTCAACGATTAAAAACAAACAAACAAAAAAATAACTAAAGCACAGCCTTTCTAATGCAATTAAATGTGTCATTAAATCGTACAGCTTGTTGTCCCAGAACCCTCAGGAGGCCAAGTGCTTGAATGAATTGAAAATGCAATTAGATGAAGAAGTGGAGGACAGGTTCATGGAGAGGCTAGCTTCGATTCAAGAAACCTTTTAAACTACTTGCACCTAGAAGGGCGTATCAAAAAACCTTACTCTGCACTTAATGCTATCACTGAAACTTTTTCCTTAAGCACTTGCTATGTGTTGCTGTTGGAAACGGGGCTTGTCTGGGTGTATCTTGGGCTTGATGAACAGGGGCATTCTCATCTTCTCGTTGGAACAGCTGGGGTTGATGAAACAAGAGGCAATAATGGTAATTTGTCTTCTGTTTGCAAACTGACATCCTCCTCCTTACTCAGTTTTGCTTCTTTTCTAAATGGAATGCTTACTGTGATATTTTTTTGCCTTTAACATCAAAAAGTCATGTATTCAGTTGTGGCTGCTGTTCAGTGAATGGTGAAGGATGTGTATCCTTTGTATCACTTTCTCACTGCCTTTTGATACCAAGACACATCCTTATACCTGAATAACAAATTCAAATATTGAATAACAAATTCATGACTTGGAAGTTTTATGGGTGAGACCTAAGACCTATATTCCTAAGCAAGATGTCTTTATAGAAGCCTTGATAAATTTATTTAACTAAAAAAAAGAGCATTAAAACGTTCATATTGTACTGAGTTCAAATTTCTCATCCTCAGAGCTTTTGTGGGCAGTCATTCATCTTTCCTAGACACACTCTATTTATTATGCAGAGCCATACACACTGAAAAAACCATAACCCTTATAACATGAGCTGGTATTACTTTGTTTTCCTCTGGAGGCTTTGGGTGCCCTGGCAAACCCTGTCGTTTGGCCTGCACTCCACTTGTATCAGTTCCCTTTCAGTCATAATGAGGATTAGGCTACACCAAAGACTCTCCTTAATTCAAATTCACAGTTGCAACTGCTTCTGTATCTTGCACAAGATCATGCACAAAGGCACCTAACCATCACTGCGCACATCTTCTTAATCATATGATATATTTGTACACAGAATTAATTACCATATTGCCAAGCTTCTCCTGGCAATGTGCATATGCATTAGAGTTTATGGACACCACTTCTAAACTTGGATTACTTGAAGAGACCAGTTAAGATCTTTGCATTACAACTACCGCATCTGCAAGTCCACTCTTCCTGCCCTCCCCTTCCCCAACTATCATAGCAGAAGTGGAGAGGGCCATAGGGCAGGCTGCTAATTCTGAAAAGCTATTTAGTTTTAGGGATTAAGTGGTGTGTAATTATGGGTAACTAAGAGAGAGGATTGCTGTCAGTCGAGACCCATGCTGCCACAAATGGTGGCCTCAGCCTCCATGTATCTCTGCACCATGGTGTCCTGGGCGTTTTGGTGACTGCTTGGTGTCTGTCTCAGGAACTCTTTATTTGCATTTTGTTTTTGTGTTCATTTGCTGAAAGCTGTGAAATTCTCCCCTCGCTAAATCTGGCTTTTTGAATTCATGCTTTCATTCTTTCCAAACAACTTTAAGCTTTACAAGCTGCATCATTGTTCGGAAAGTATTTTAAATTTTTTGCTAACGCCACGTGGTACATTGCCTTGAAAGGTCAAGATGGCAAATTCCCAGTTCTATTGAAAGAATTGGAAAAAGTCTTGCTTTCTATCAGGATCAATTTTGTACATTAGTTATGAGTGTGATCAGTAATTTTCCTTTTGGAGAGATTTCCATCCTCAAAGGAATTAAGAATATTTTATAAAGAATGCTTATAGATATATCAGGTCTCTTTATCTAGTGATAGTGTAAGTGTTCCTCTAATGCACAGATTCATTCAGCCATGTTAGGTCTCTAAGGACTGTGTTATTGCCATCCTATTCAAACTGAGCCATGCTCCGTGACAGTTCTGTTGAACACCTTGAAATAACTCTCAGAGTTAGAATCTACTTAAACTGATCAAGATGTCAGAGTCTGACCTTTAGGGTAAGAACCAAAGCCTCCTACTGCTGATATGTATTTTTCAGTATACTTCTGTGGTGTCTTTAGTTCAGTGTGCTTTGACTTGTGACACTTGCGTAGATAAATGTTGAAGGGGGGAGTCAATTTTTGTCTAAAAGATGTATTTAAATGTATCTTTTTTTCGAATATGAGCCTTGATATTTTACTAAGAACTAGAATTCTTCCTGCCATTAATATGATATCTCTTTTTATATAGGTACATCCATTGAGAGTGGAATTTATTTTGATGTTATTAGTTTTATTTTCAGAGCTGATTGTAGTCAGTGTTGTTATTGAATCAGTCTCACCTGAATTTTCGCTGTTCTGTGGGACAGAGAAGGAAAACCTCTGACAGAGCACTGAAAAGCTTACATACATAAACAATTCTTGAGACAACTGTATCCGTTTTGAACTCCCAGTAGACACCTTCAATTTGCATGAAAAAACAAGGTTATTGCTGTTTTAAGTACTGTGATAATCTAAGCTCTCAAGACATGGAATTTCTTTTTCTTAAAGCTTTTGTTCTCACTTTCTCACTGCACTTAAACATCATCTATCTTCCTTTCTCATCCTACCCTCCATACCGCTTGAATCCACTGTAGGCAGATCTTATGCTGCAGATGCTATTGAGTTTAAAATGGATACATTCTGACTTGGATAAATCTGGCATTGTTGAACATATGAAAATAATGTTAAATCATTGGCAAAAAGTCCAGCAAGAGGATACTCCTGCATATCACAAAGTTTTCTAAACCTCTTTTACAAATATAGTGCTGAGGACCTGATGATATTAAGAATTTTACCCTCATGTAACAAACTATTGCTTTCCTTAGTTTACAGCCCTGTACTCCTTCCTGTTTAGTGGGCTTGGAAGCCGAGTCCTTCAGTAAACCATCAACATCAAGAATATATCCAAATTATGTTTGATTTTTACAAATCTAAAACCAATTTTGCTATCTCGGTGTCTTTAAAGTTTTTTTTTTAATTATTTTAAATTTAGAATAATGAATGTAGCACTTAAGAGGAGTTTTCTGTTTTTCATGCCTACCATTCATTTTACTTAGCAGATCCCACAAGGATATGTTCAAAGAGAAGCAGTACAATTATTCAGTCTCCCTTAATTCTTCCACCCATCCTCAGCAAGGGGATATTGATCACCTTAAGCAAACGTAGAAGTATACATCTCTCTCCAAGTTTTATAGTATCTTTGTGATATATGTCTTTGAATTTTTTGTGAGGATTTTGGTCATCTGTTCAGTCTCTTTATTCTTTCTTACAGACTTTTCTTTGAAAGAGGTATTTCAAAAGCCTCTATCACTGTAGCAACTTTCACTGAGGCTATTTTGATTATATGATACTCAAGCTTCCAGAACCTAGTTTTCAAACTCTTTGTTGAATCAGGCTGGAAACAGACATTTGAAGTGCCTGTTTAGCAAAATAATTATTTTATCCCAGTGGTCTAGAATGAATATGAATAAAATGAGCTCATTTGGAGGGCACTGAGCTTTAATGAATAACCATTTATATAGCAGCAAAATAAAGCAAATTAAAATCTGTTGTGAATACAAGCTCCCTTAAAAGAACAAATTAAGTGAACATACTGAGACTAAAGTCAAATAAAGTCACTGAAGCTTTAATAAGCATGTTCTCTGCACAAGGAGCACTGAATGAAAGAGAAATCACATCAGTCCTTCATGGAACTGGCACCAAAGTATGTTTGTTTCCAAAACCAACAATCTATCTAGTGTTATAACACACTGAGTTTGAGATCTTAGTCTTGTAAATCACTTTGGGTGATACAGTGAGGAAAACTGAACCCTTGCCCATCACCCTTCTGCCCTGATTTCCCCAGATGTGGCAATTTTACTGGAGGGTTTGTTTGTTGACACTGCATCCCTTTGTAGAAATTAGCATCAAGCTGAATATTTCTGTTCTGTAAAACCCTGGATGTTCTAGGGGGAAAAAAACACAAAAGGACAGAAATACTGGAAACATCTACTTTGTTCTATTATTATTATTGTTATCTGTTATTATTATTATCAGTCAGTCTTTGTAATACAATTCCAGAGTTAATGTAGTTTATAAAGAGCACTTATAGACCAGTATGACCCTAGGTTTTATGTAAGAATTACCTTATCTTGAGTATCTGAGATGTTAAATATTATTATTTTGGTTACATTTATGTAAATGTTGAGTCTTCTTGCATATCATCAAGAAAAATATACATATTCCTTTCACTTAGCACTGTTGCAAATCACTGTTTTTTACTGCTCGAATACAGATGCACAGCAAAATCTCCATTCTCAAAATAATGCATTAGTCTACCTCCTCAAAGTGGCCAACTTGTCCCCAAAATCTCATTCCAGTGCTCTGAGCCTTCAGCTGGTGCAGCCAATGGATAGCACATGATCTGTCTCAAAGGGTCAGTCCCACTTTTTGGAACACATTCTTTGTGAGATCATGTTGATGCAGATTAATAGATATAATATTTTAATATTAAGCATGTTCTAACTTTCTAAATTTAGACATAACAAGCACATACCAACTAGTATGAGCCAGAGATTGAACCAGATGACCTATTTCATAGAATTACAGAATGGCTTGGATTGGACGGAACCTCAAAGATCATCAAGTTCCTGCCCCTCTGCTACGTGCAGGGTTGCCAACTGCTAAATCAGGCACCAGCTCAGGCTGCCCAGGGCCCCATCCAACCTGGCCTTGAACACCTCCAGGGATGGGGCATTCACAGCCTCTCTGGGCAGCCTGTGCCTGTGCATCATCACCTTCTCAGTGAAAAAATCTGCCTAATCTAATCTAAATCTCCCCTCTTTTAGTTTAAAACTATTCGCTCTTGTCCTATTACTATCAGCCCATGTAAAAAGTTGGTTTTGCTCCTGCTTATAAGCTCCCTTTAAATATTGGAAGGCCACAATGAGGTCTCCTCTGAGCCTTCTCTTTTCTGGAGGTCCTTTCCAATCTTAACTGATTCTATGATGCTGTGATTCTTTCCCTGCTACAGATCTAACAGGAGAATGAGAGGACAGGATAATTGTAAAGGGTTACAGTATAAATAAGGCTTGTACAGTAACTAGGGCAGAGTTTTATATAATCAGGAAAAAGAGAAGACAACTGCATGAAGTTTGTAATAGATATCAGTATTAGTATCCAATTTATGTAAGAAATAATTAGATATTTTTATGCTTCATACTATGGAAAAATGTTTCTGGATGTATAAATGGAATGTTAAACTTCACGTAAAAACTTTAACTTGTACTTCCAAACAGAATATTTTGCTTGCGCTTATGTTTTTCCCTCTGATATAAATTATCATAAAGCAATTGCCAAACAAGTGTACAACTGTCCCCCTCAGCTGAATTGCACAAAAAGCCTTTATTTGGTGCTTAATCATGTTTTCCATTACCGCTGGTAAAGCTTTTCCTGAGCATTCAGATGAGGCTAGCAGGGCCTTTCCTTCAGCTGTGAAGTTCTTCATTTGGAAAAGAGCAGACAGTGGTCCACTCTCACTTGCAGTAAAATTTTTTACAATCCGAATGTGATGTAATTCACCTGGCTCACAGACTGACATCCACATTCAGCTGGTCCAACCAGCAAGTGGTCATAGCTTGTATGAATAAATGAGATGAACAAGCAGAACTCATGTGAGCAGCGGGGTATTTGCAGACCTCTGCTGCTCTGACAGTAATGAATCATGCATTTTCATTTTAAACTTTTTGCTGGTTTTACACTGTGGTTAACCCATAACAATGGCAGGCATACATTAACTGTTCCTGGTTTACATTGCTAATTCTGTGTTTTCTATATTGTGACAGCTGGAAACAGCGAGAGAGAAGGCCAAGAAGCGGTGAGGAAAATAAAAGAAGAAACTTTGACTGGAAAAGGTAAGACACTATATCCTTTTCTTTAGGGAACTCTTTATTCCTGTATTTTTGCTGAAGCATGTGAGTGTGTGAGCAATGGTTTTGTGTCTGGGCATAAATAAAATCAGACTAGTAGTCATTTGTACTATGGAGAGGTTGACAGCAGGTAAAGGTGTGCTCTCTTTCACTGCTAGCTTCTCCTCTCATGGTGTGCATAATCTTGTAATATGGGTGATTTTAGGGAAGATGTTTGTAAAAGAGCAGGGATGCCCAATTGTGTAATTTGGCACATATCTAGGGTTTGTAATCCTTCACAAAAAAAGCTGTTTTCTTAAAAAGAGATGGACCTATCATATCAAACCAAAATGTCTGTGTTTTTGTGGTTCTTTTGAATTTGTTGTAGTTTATTCTGATGAGAGATCACGTTGGGGGAGACATAAGGAGAGCATAGCTTCATATCTGAGAAAAGACATATTGCAATGTATCTGCTGTGCAATTATAACTTGCAATTTATCATGGAGGTTAGTACATCTAATATTTCCATCTCATGGGTTCCTTGGGTGTAGTTCCTAGTAGTGTATGATGATTCATTGCTGCCACTTTGATGTATCATTTCTTGGCAAAATAATAGGGCAGTGCTGGTACTCCACCCAGTTTAGTATCTTCATGACTTCTTCTGAGATCTGATTCTGTTTTTGTGCCTCTAATAACTACTGTTATGATGATCAAAATAAGATAATTATTGTGTTAAAAAAACCTTTCATTAAGATTTATCTTTTGACTTAAATAAATGTGCACCAATGGTAGCCTCAGGATACATGTATGCTAGTTGAAAGCATCATAAATTAAGGCACAGTCAGAAGGATCATGAAAGCAAAAAGGTAATTATTACATCATTTAAATATTTTGCTGGAAGTTTCTGTACAGAGACCAAAAACATTTTGAATTAATTACATCACGTGACCTCCATGAAGTTGAATAAACCGAGTTCAGCTTTGCTTTCTCACATTTCTGTGATAGCAGATTTACCTGATTGTTCTGAAGAAAATGAGCGTTAACCTTCAGTTAGAAATTCTGTCAATATCTAGCTCGCAGATTGAGGAAGCTGAAACTGCATGTAACATTGACTTAAGTTGTTCCCCATTATAATTGTGATGACTGAGGCTTTAGAATAGGATCAGGTAGCTCAGATGGAAGGGACCTACAAAGATCATGAAGTCCAACTGCCTGACTGCTTCAGGGGTAAGCAAAGGTTAAAGCATATTACTAAGGGCATTATCCAAATACCTCTTTAACACTATGAAACTATCTATAGTTTCAGGTCTTGATATATTTGACCTAAAAACAAACTGGAAGAGTATTGCGTTTGCGGAATGTGTCTCTAATTGGGTGATATTTATATTTGCAAGTGCATTACACTATATAAAGTATTTATGTCTGTCTGGGAAGCAGTCCTGTGTTCTTGATGTTCGATGAATTTGCATGTTGTTGAAAGACATATGCAGGCATTTTACAAGACTAAGCTGTGGGAACATGCCACCTTTTCAAAGGCATCTGTTCAACATCATTTTAGTCACTGCATAAAAACATGATCAATTACCTTGACCATTTTCTTTTTTTTTTTCTTTTCTTTTTGGAGCATTTTAATATATAGCATACAGCCTGCAGTATACAGGTTATACAGCAAAAGGGAGCAAGAGATCTTGTCCGCTCTTTATTGACTCCCTGAACAGAACACAAACATCACCAGAGACAGCTCTGGGAAAAGGCCAGGCTTGTTGAATGCATGTAATTACAGTGTTATCAGAGGTGATACTATCCTTCTATTTCTTGCCCCACTGTCTGTCTAGAGTTCTGTCTGCTCTCTAAAGGTAAGTAATTTCACTTGACATAATTTGCACTCACTTCAAGGACAAGTGAGATTCAAAGCATGTACATGAATGGTTCCTATGAAGCAGCTGATGAGCAGTAACAGAGGTTATGCTTTTTTGCAAGAGCTGAGCAAGACATGAGGAGACGATTGGTATTATTTTTGAATAAAGGGAGGCAGGAAGCCTGGTTTCCCATTCTGGAGCCACTGAAACTAGAGCCAGTGCCATGGCGATGGAAGAGTGTTGGAGAGGGAGGCAGTTCTGGTAGTTCCTCTATGAGGTGACAGTGCCAATAGGACACAGAAAATCTAAGCAATATGTCATATCACCTCTTCTACCTCACTCTCTCTCCCATGCTACTACACCAGAAACCTCTTTGGTTCCTCTTTCCCCACTCCTGTTAACTCTAGGTTCTTCAGGTGCACCTCTCAGTTTTGGGTCTTTGTGCTGAGTTACCTGTTGCTAAACTTAAAGGATGAGGAAGGAGGTAGGGAGATGAGTAGAGGGGAATAAAGCATGGATCCTCGGAGGCATAGAGATATTCTAATTGTGTAAATTTCAAACGTACACATAGGGTGTGCCTGTATCAGTGAGTTAGTTCAGACCAGGAGAGCACTTTTCAGGCAACACTCAGATGCTGCCTGCTTGCTGAGCTCTGGTCTGCATAATGAAGGGTGCAACACGCTGTGGATTCTCCTTGCACAGAATTAACCTGGGTGGGAGATGAGTTGCAGCAGTAAAACAGCATTAGCCCACAGGAGCAAACTCAAAGCTTCTCTGAAATAAGAACCCCAGCGACTTGTCAGGTCTCCAGCACAAAATGAGCTCTAGAGAGCTCATCACTTTTGTTGATCAAAACTGCCGGTTGATGTAACCATTACCACAGTTACTAGCTCTGGACAAATCACATTGACTTACAGGATTTGGAAGTTTCTTTGATAACTGTATCAGTCAATGATACTAGAAAAAAAAATCTTTCAATATACCTAAATAGAGTGTATCTCCGACTCAGTTACTGTCTCTGCAAATGAAAGCTGGGTTTAGCCTGATGATTACAAACATACAAATGTTGGAAACTAATATATAAACATGAATGAAAGTTTTATTCATTCCAGCATAGGTTCAGCAATTAGCAAAAGTTTATGCATAAATATCACTCAGCACAGTACCAAGGAAATGCTCTCACAACTGCCGCGTAGGAGGTGAAGTTGCAACTAGACTCAAAGGAGAAAAAATTAAAAGTCAGTTAGAAAATGAGGTGTAAAAGTCATATTAAGCACAGACCTCTTCAAAAGGAGAGGCCTGTGTTTAATCTCACCCAACATTTCTGTGGCTATTCAAATAAAACCACAATTATCAAACTAAGCACTACATTTACAGCATTCATGAGACTTCCGTTTGAAGCTACTGAGAAAGGAAGAGGAGACTTTCTCACTCAGAGTCAGAGGAATGCAGAGGTTAGCATGGAGGCAACCAGATTGTGTTATTCACAGTCTGACCCACATCAAGGCAGCGTGGGCCAGGCAGTAGGGGGAATTATATCACCTTGAAAACACTGCAGTTCGCATGCATTCAATGTGCCTGGCCTTTCCCCAAGCTTTCTCTGGGGATGTCTGCACTATGTATGGCTCAGCCAGGGAATAAGGAGAGGACAAGGTCTCTTGCTCCCTTCTGATATATAACCTTCTAATGAGCAGGGAGACTTTCCTTATTATCAGAGATCTGAGAACAAAGAGTTTGCCCAAAGGAGGAGGGGGTAATCTAGCCAATAGGTGCCAAGCATCATGGCAGAATATCTCATGGGTGGTTGCTCCACTGGGGCTTCCTTGTATGTGAGGTACCAATTTTAACAAAGCTGCACATTTTTTCGTACCTATTTGTTGTTGGCTTTCCCTGCAGGACAGAAGAATCTAGGTGCCTAGAACTCCCAGATTTCCAAACTTCTCACAGAATCACAGAATTGTAGGGGCTGGAAGGGACCTCTAGAGATCGTTGAATCCAACCCCCCTGCCAAAGCAGGCTCCCTAGACCAGGTTGCGCAGGTAGGCATCCAGGCGGGTCTTGAACATCTCCAGAGAAGGAGAATCCACAACCTCTCTGGGCAGCCTGTTCCAGTGCTCTGTCACCCTCACTGTGAAGAAGTTCTTACACACATTTGTGCAGAAATTACTATGCTTCAGTTTGTGGCCGTTTCCCCTTGTCCTATCGCCACACACCTCTGAAAAGTGTCTGGCTCATCCCTTTGCCTCCTGTACCTTAGATTTGATTTTGTCCAAACTTTTAGATTTTATTTTTGTGGTTGCATGGGCCAGGGTTGTGTAAAGATATCATTATGGAAGAGTTCATCCAGCTGATGAAAATGAGTAGAAGATATCTGTGGTTGAGATGTGTTATCTATCTTGAAGTGTGCATAAGGTCATGCGATTTTTTGCCTGCTCACGTCAGATTTGTTTTCAGTGGTGTAGGAGTTAGTAAAAGCATGACATTCGATGTTCATGCCAATATCTGATGTGGCTGCTCTGTCCCTTCTACCACATCCCTCCTTTGGCGTATTACATTTCTTTCACTGCTGATGCTGAAAGACCTGTAGGGATGTTTTAAAGTGATTTCTAGCAACAGCAGTAACTTTCATCTACATGTTTTCTTTTTTCCTGCTGCTGTATTATCATGAGTACTTAGCATTGTCAAGTCAAGGTCTGCCCTTGTTACAGTTGTATGACTGAACTCTGGGCTCATGGATGCATCTTGAAAGACAGGGTGATGATATGAGAGAGGAGTAAAGAAGTCTCTATCTGACAGTGTGTCACTTTGCAGGGACCTGTATGGAACTACAGAGCACTTCTGTCTTGTCATTTGAAGAACCTTGCATAAGGATCAAGACTGGTTTTCTTCCCATAGGCTAGTATAAGGTTATATCAAGTATATTCAAGCTATATGAAAATCCCTAAATCTTGAGTAGCATTGTATGTGTTAAGCTTAATCCAAGTCTGTAAGGACTGGGTCCTCCATGTACACAGAAGACCCCTTACTAGAGTCCGATAAAGTAATACAGAGAATAACAGTTTCTCTCTGTTCATACCACTTACGTCCTTTACCCAGTGAAGCAGGTGCCTCTTTGCTCTTTATTAATCCACAAAAAGGTGTCTCCAAAGCCCTCTGATAAAACCATCTAGGTGAATAGTTTGCAAATCAATTGTCAATCTTTTCTGGTTTTTTTTTTTACATAATATTTCAATGCAAAAACACTGTCTGCTTTCTCCTGTCTCTCCTGTTGACTTTAAACATAACACATTAGAAGATTTTCAGTGTTTATTGATATTTAAAACAATAGAGAATCTCCTACTTTTGCTGATTCTTAGGACACCTTAGAAAATGAGTTGTCATGTTAACAGGGTGGTAATTCAGATGTTAACAGCAATACAAATATGGTTAAAATAAAATAAAAATGAGCTGAAGACCTCATTAGTGTGATGAAGGTAAAGTCTTTCAAATATAAAGTGTATTCATAATGCAGACACAAGCTCTGCCTGTTAGTTTCATAAATTACCGTTTCCATTGGAAATATGAAGCACATTTCATTAACAGGCTCAGCCACTAGGAAACATGATTTTCTCTTATTTAAATTATTTCTAATTGAAATTTAGAGACAAAGAAGTGCACAGGTGTAGCTGTAGGCAGAATAACAAAATGCTTTCAGCTGTTTTGAAATGATTTTCTGACTATAAATCACCTAAGCTTTGTTTGACTAGTGGGGGTCAGAATTCTGAGGTTAGAATTTTTTGCTGATTATGCTGCCTTGCTGAAAGGAAAGGTAGAGAAAAGGGATTTTAAAATGAAATTGCCTCTGCAAAGCCTGAAAATATGTCAATTTCACCCTTCGTCATGATTTTGATCTTTTTTTATGTAACAAGAGTCATGGTGCCAAGCAGTGGCCTGATAGAGGTGCTCCTGGGTCTGGCACCTGCCATAATGTGCCATTATTTTTTCAGGCACGAGCAGTAGTTACAGGCAGGTTCTGTGAGCTATTTCCAGACCTTGTCTCAGTCCTTGAGAAAACTGCCAAAGAATGCTGAAAGATAAAGGCAAGAAAAAAGCAATTTGTTTCCTGCTTTCATATCTCTCCTCCAAGATCTACTTTATATAATCCTATCTTCCATGGGCTATATGTAGGACTTCAGAAGTTAATTTGCTTATAGGAAGTAGAATATTTTCTGTGCAAATGCCATCAGCTTCTGCACAAGGGATCCAGCTGTCAGAAGTGTGGAGAACTTGTGGCTTGAAGTAAACACTGGGAAATCAGAGCTATATTTGAAGCACTTACGGGCTGTACACATAACCTTCCAAGGGTGAATTGAATGTAAATCAGCAGACCGGAGTGCACAGACAGTGCTGGTGTTTCATTGCTGGCTCCAAATTCTTTCAGTTATGGTGCAGTGTTCCCTTTCTAGCTGCTTTTTGGGCTTGTGAATAGCAGTGGAAGCAATCGGCTTCATGTTGGAAAGCACAGGGACCTTTAACTTGAAAAGAAACTGCCCAAGTAGGGAGCACTCAGGCGTAGGAATCCACTGTGGCTGGATAGCAAGGCTCCAGAAGGAGCCCTGAGCTTCTTTCCTAAGGCCTCTGCACTTGTGGAGGGGTAATACTAGTGAGTCCGTGCTTAACTTGTGTTTCAAGGGCCATTTTTCAACAGCAAAGAATCATAGCTTTGAATAGGAGTTTCAGTTCTGAAATGGGTTGTGAGCTCTATTTGTAAGGAGGCCCCAGTGGAAGGTTGTAAAGGTGGCTGAGTGAAGGCCTGGAGCACCTCTCCTGGGAGGAGAGGCTGAGAGAGCTGGGAACCTTCTGCCTCGAGGAGAGGAGGCACAGGAGGATCTTATCTGTGTGTATTCATACCCCATAGGGGAAGTAAGGAGGAGGGAGCTTCTCAGTGGTGCTCTGTGAGTCTGTGAAATTTTAGCAGCCAGAAACACATGAAACCCTGTCTGCTGGTACCAGTCTTTGTCTTCTGTCTTTGTGGTATAAAGCATTGCTTGTGGTGCCCTGACTACACGTACTGGAACTTATACCCATTCCTAGAGTGCAAACTCAACCAGGAATTACATCAGTCTACATGCAGTGCCCATAATAAGGCTCTTAGACACAAACAGTGGAAAGAACAGTAATAGTGTGACCATAATGGAGTCTTAGAAAATAGGTATGTGAGAAAAACTTTGGAGCAGTGTTAAAAAACAACCCAACAACAACAACAAAAAACAACAAACCGCTATCTGAGCAGATAAAATATTTCTTCTGTGGAAACAGGGAAGAGTGAAGGAACATCGATTTTGAGAGCAATAGTCTGTGTAAAAAGACCTGGAAATGTTGCCCATGCATCTGGAACAGCTTTCCTTTTTTTTTTTTTTTTTTTTTTCAGGGCATAGACTAATATCTTTTATCTAAGTTTCAAATAAAATGTGTTCAAGATTACATAATGTGTGACATTTCTGCCACATTTTCACATTCAGAAAGGAAATTAGCATGCCCGTGTACTTCATAATGCTTCTCAGCCTAATTAAAGGCTTGAACGAAATGTGTAGTGCCAGAGCACTTTTATAGTCTTTTCTGCTACTTTGTGCTATAAAATCTTGCTTGTAAGAAGAAAAAGAAATCTTCCTCAGGAGATGGATAAACACTTGAATTAATCAAGGAATCTAACATGAGAATCATTAGATGTCTGATAATCACGACTGGATTTGGATTTTAAATTGAGGTGATGTTTCTCCATGGTGTGATGTGAAATGTTACCAACATCTGATTAATTTCCCCAAGATAATTACTGGCTGCGTGTAAGTCCTTTTTTAACATTATACCTGCCACAATCTTCTCTCACCAACATTTCAGTTGATTTCAGGCTGGTTAGGAGTAGTTTTTCACAACCAATGTGACTTGTGGAAACAAAGCAAATCAAATCGTCTTTCCAAGATTTAGTTCAATCTAGCAGAAAGATAACCCTTGTCAGTGTTTTGCCTCCCAAGCATGGAGAATCTATGGTAGATTCGCCTATGATAGGTAGATCGCCTATGGTAGGAGAGATCTCCATGGCTCTGGGCGGGATTTTGTGTTGTTTTGTATTTCCTCTCATTCTACTCCATGCTCACTTATGCTCACATACTTTTGCTTTTTTGAACGATTTTCAGCTACTAAACTTCCTGGAACACGGATCTCATTTCAACAGGATGATGTCTGTTTTTCTTTCTCTTTAGGATAGCATATCAGGGAATAAAAATAAACACATGTATTGCAGGGGAGGAAAGTGAAAATATAAGGAAAAAAGCAATTCCTCCCATTCACAACTGTCACAGTAGTTGGTGGCTTCTGAACTAGATGTGTGCGAAATGTTCCATTTCTGACCCAAAATCTTGCAAGATTGTTCCTAGGTTGTATTTTACAATTCAAAATCCGTCAATGCTTGCAAAAAATCTATGGCTCTAATTGGAACCAATTTCAGTGACAGTATTTCCTAGAGATGTTATCTGTTTTGATGGGAGTATTTATTGTGGAAAGAGAAAAACATTTTGGCCCTTCTTTCTGCAAAATAAAGGAAGGAAAGAGGAGAGAAAAGTGCCCCTGCCAAGAAGGAGGGATTAACTTGAAGCACAATAGTTTGTGATCAGGTCAATCCAAATAATATGGTTTTCATTCCAGCTTGTTCTGGGTTTCTATGTTCAGACTACTGTACTATCAAAGACAATCTTTGTCTTCTGGAATTGATATGTTGCTGCTTATCAGTGTTTTGTGTTGATTACCAAATGCATGCTATTCTGCAATTATTATTATTATTTTTTGTAAACAGAATTTTGCAGAGCTTTTGTTAAAAACAAGCTTTTGTTTTAAAGTATCCACAAATTAGAAATTTCCTGTGGATAAGACTGGCATATTTTATCAGTCTGGCACATTTTCCGTCCTTGAGATGATGCAAATTAATTGTTTGTTGCCAAAATAAATGAAGTCTTCAAGTGGGATTTCCTTCTGACTGCAGAATGCAGTGTAAGTACCAAGTGCCACGATGCGCTTATGCGTTGAAACGATAGGCCAGAAAGAGATGTCAGAAAATCTTATTTTATGTTGAAGTGGTGCGTCTTATAAAGCTACTGCAGCAAGTAGTTATCTTTGAAAGTCTTGTTTAGGTTAAGGTGATCTCAAAATGCTGGCTAAAGACTAGGGTTTTAAAAGATATATGAAGTGATTTTTCAGTCTGTAATCGTGATCTGGTTGTTACCGTGACAACTACTGGTGCTATAGAACTATACCATGTTTGCCACTCCAGATGCCCCTTCAGCCAGCCTGGCAGACAGAGTATAGATTTTTCCCTTTTTTGCTTGAATTGTAACACTGAACACATGCTGTTCAGAAAGCAGCATCTTTGACTATGTGTCCTCTTAGCAGGATAAAACACTACATTTGCCTTCGCTTGTAAAGGAGAACAATGTGGCAGCATTCACATATTATCCAGTCATCTGCTAAATGGGGACTTTTTGTATAAATTTCATTGGTGTGTTCATATTAACCAACATGAACATATCTGCAGGTTAAATCTGAATAAATCCTGAGATTCAGCTAACTAAAAGGATGTTGCTGAGTGAATAATTCTGTCTTTTTCCCCTTTGATGAGCAGAATGCGTGGCTTGCTCTGGAGGAAGGGCGCAGGGCACAGCACTTGCATTTGCTGTGTGCTGCAGAGCACAGCTGCTGGGATTTTTCTTCATCTCAATGCAGGGAAAAGCGTTGAGGGGTGGTGGAGAATTTAAGTTCAGGTTTGTATTTGTCAGTGGGAATTTGAGCCCCAAAGGGAGTGCTCGTGCTCTTACTGAAGCTTAATGTTTATACACGACGAGTGCCATTTACATGGGCTTCAGTGGGTGTCTGTGACAGAGATTTACTTAGGTGTTTTAGATGGAGAAGATCTCATCAAGTTCAGTTACCGGCGTTAAAATTAACTTCACAAGTGTAGGCCAGAAACTCCATTCTTATACTGGATGAAAATCTAGCACCAGTATCCTGTGGTCTCTTATTTTCTCAAGATAACGTTTTGAAATATTTGTACATATTGAAAACCCATGCTTTTGTGCCACCAAGGGCTCTGCATATAGGCTGTTTTCGGAGGCTGGAAGCGAAGGGGCCAACCGGCGCTTCGGTCAGTAGAGTGCTACAGCCAGTCTGATGTGCAGGGATTGGTAAGGCAGCAGAAATAGGCCAGGACAGCAATTAATTAATTTCCTACAGCCCACGGCAAGAAGCATGTGCCATGGGGAGCCGGGGCTCAGAGTGACATGATAGCTTGCAGAGGACAGTTGTGTAAGGAGTAGGTCAGAGACAAAAGGGAAGACAGCAGTTGTGGGTCTGTCCCTGTGTGCAGCTTGGTCTGTTGTCTGCTTGTCCTCCACAGTCCAGTAGTCTGCTGTCTTGTGCTGCCCTTCATGGGCTTCTTGGCCCCCCTACCCCAGCTGGCATCACACTGGCCCAGCTAGTCCATCCCTCTGCCATCTAGGGCACAGCATCTTCCCTCACAGCTGAGGAGAAGCGTTACCTGAACACCCTGGGAAAGCAGTACAAATCACCAGGGGACACTCATCATCCAAAAAGGAATCACAAGTAATTTTTTTCTTCCCTTTGCTTGATTATGCATTGACCAAGTCACTAAATTGTACTTTTAAAAAAAGGTTAGAATGGGGCTTTTAAAAACACAACATCTTCTAGTAGTCAAAGAGGATAAAAGTTAGTGTTTGTGTTCTTTTTAGCACCAAGTAAGATTATTTGTAACTGATGATATAAGGAGAATTAAGTCTCAGTGGATTTGCATACATTTATAAGTAATTAACAATAAATTGTTATCTGACTTTAAAAACAGACTTTTTATTTGACCCAGTATGGTTTTAAAACGTCTCTGTTTTACAGATTATTTTCAGGTTATCATTTGTCTGTATAGTTTACTATCTGAATAAAATAAAAATCAGCATCCTTCTATAAAAAGGAAGATATAATATGCTCTCAAAGAACAGATGGATGTGACAGGTATAATGGGAGAAAATAGGGGAAAAAAAGGAACAGAAAGAGGACAGAATGACAGGAGGAAACAAAACACAATGCAAATTCTGCATTCTGTATTCCATTTTCTTTTTGAATGGCCATATTTTTAAAATGTAAAGTTATATTTAAACTGGAATAGACATTTAAGATACTAAATCCAAATTAATAAGATCAACAAAGATGAGATGTGCTAAAGAGGGAGAGAAAAGGAAAGCTAGGGAGGAAAACAGCACAAAGAGTAGAAAAGGCCTGAGAAGCATCTGAATACTGTGATAAAGAACCTGGAAAGAGGTTATAGCCACTTGAGTCTGGGGACGTGTATGATTATGTTCAGAAAATACGAGGTGCATGGTTTGTTGTTTACTGTATATGCTAATCAGACTGTAAGTAGATGAGTCCCTGTGAAAACAATTGGAGTCACTTCACACTTCAGGACTTAGTTGTTCAGAGTAGCATTCATCACACTAAAACAGCAGAGAAACTTTTTCACAATTGTGCCCCTGTTAACAGTGACACAGCTTTTCAAGCCGTGCTAGTTTCCAGTGCACAAGCACTGCAACAAAGAACTGGACTAGAAAAAAATACGAGAGGCTGATGCTTTGCTTTAAGTCTCATTTATATTCTCCAGGCAGTATTTAAGAGGGTATTGGCTTTGTTCTAGCCCTCAGCTTACATGCTTTCCCATACCCTTCCATCAAGGAAAATTGCTTTATTTTCCTCTCTCTTCTGTGTACATAACTTTCCTAATCTTCTCTGAAGGTCTTCCAAATCGTTTAGTGTTCCTGGCATAATTGCATTTCTATCTCTGTCTCTCTCTCACCTTCTCCCTTTGTATCTTCTCCTTGCCTTTCCCTCTCATCTTTACTTTCCCTCTCCTTTACCCCCAATCTCTCCTTCCTCTTTTTCTTTTCTTAAAAATGAGAAATACAGCTTTGTACTACACATCTTGCTGTTTTGTATTCTGCCTAACATGGAATTCATGTTCTCCTAGCAATTCCTTTACATTATCTGGTTTGCATACTGTGGTAAATATCAATGGGAATGGCCTGTGCTTTTTTTGTACCTTTACGTTTTCAATTTAAAAATTGATCTCGGGTTAACGGTGCTTGCACAGTCAGAAAAAAATGGATATTTTTAAAGAAAGTGTGATTTGCTATTCTGCATTAACATTTCATATGTTAAGTTTTATTTTCTCTTTGCTGGTCTCTGAAAGAGAGATATAAACCTATTGCCCAACCAGGAAAAACAAGCTTCTTCATTGATTTTACAGGGGATTGGAAGAGTACACACTAATTATCTGGATTGCATGATATCTTTTCTCTGGCAGCTCTTCTGTTAAATTAGTTTCAAAGCTGTCAAATAAAAAAAACACAAAGTAAAAGTGACATGTTAGAACCAGTGGCTGTTTGTGTCCTAGGAAGAGGTATCATGCTAGCCTTGGGAAAAGCCTAAAAGATATCTCCCATTATTATTCAACTGCAAACCAGAAAAAGAATGGCTGAATCATTAAGCTAATTTTTTCGGAATGGAAGGAAATAGCATCTTCCTGCCCTCTGTCCCCATGTCTCCCTGGCTTCTCTCTTCCCACTGAACCATCCCTCCATCCTTTTCCGAAACCCTTCTTCTTAAGTCCCAATTCTATATATTTCTGTTTCTTGCTTACTTTTTTTTTATTTAATAAATTTTAAAATAACAAATTCTGAATTTGACTTTCAAAAGCAAAAATAGGTATCAGTGAATAGAGACAGCAGTTTATGAGTATGAGCTTTATCTTGTGCTATCCACCTATGTCTTTCCATCACTGCCCCCAAACAGTTCCTTGTTCACATGGAACTTGTTCATGTGTTTGCTTTTGTTATGAGAACTGTTGGCTGTCAAGCGCCATCTTCTCTAGATTCTGTGTGGGCAGAGGCATTGAGTAATGCTAGAAGAAATCAGTGACAGGAAGGCTGGCTTGGCTGGAGAGCATTGCACTGGGAAGCCCCAGAGCCCTCCATGTACTGACTGTTCTCAGAGGAGCAGTGCTCCACACGTCACCATGTGGCTGTGAGTACCCACACTCAACAGCTTCCAGGGAAATGGCAAAAATATGGCAGTCTGTTCCCCAACTACAGCAGGATGGATTTGTTAATGATAATAAAAGACATTGGCTTAGGTACAGGCGTCCTCCAGTTGTCAGAAAGGATGAAGCATCTTAAAAGAACAGAGGGGACACAAGGCTTGCTCAAGACAGCATGAGCCACAGAGGGCAGTTGTGGCTCCATGCCATGGAGTGGAGACACAGCCCTTAATCGCACTGCCAAAGACTGGAGGTTCACACTGCTTCGGTGTATTTGGTAAGATGAGAACTTGAAAGGAATTGCACATTACCACTACTGAAGTTCTAAACCTCTGTTCATTCTTTTTCTCCCTTTTCTGTGGCAAATGCTGGTGTATGCATTTGAAGTGCTTGTATCAGCACATATTGACCCAGTTTTCAAGCATTATTAAAATCCTGGAAGTCTTTTAGTGGTTTTGTGTTCATGCTGAACATGAACAACAAGCAGGTAGAAACCTGTGAAACCACATTGGAGCATTAGGAAAATAGAGAGAGAAAAAAGCTTTAATGTTATCATTTCTTTCTTGACATTATTTTTTCAGTTGTCCCTCTCTATGAGGGACCAAGAAAGTCAAGAACTCCTCCTCCTTATAAAGTGAGCACTAAAGAAATCTAAGCATAATAATATGGCCAGAACAGAACTTGGTATTTACTCAACACTAAGAAGAAATGTCAAGGATTCTACATCTAACAGTTTGAATGATTACATTCAATAAACATGAATCACAAAGCTGCTTGATTATTGCATCTAAACATTTCCAAACTTTCTGGAGTATCATAGCCTTCTAAATGAGGTTGGAGGCTTTAATTCCATCTGCTTTTGAAAACAGTGGCAAAACTTCAATTGCTTTGAAAAGAACCAGAGGTTCAACCTCTTAATTTTGAATGATACCACGTATTTCTGTTTTGTTTTTTTTCAGCACACTATCATAATTAGAGGCTTGCCCCAGCCTTACTAGTGCAGGGACATTTTCAACAATTCACCTGGGCAATTACACTGAGGTGTCCCAGAAAGGCCAGTACTTTTACTTCAGAGGGCTACCCGTTTGTGCCCGGAGGTATAGAGTCTCATGGCCATTCAGATCTGAATCACAATAGGTGTGCATGTAGATGCTATCTCCATCTGTGTATGTGCTTAACTCCTATAAAAACCCCACCAACTAAATTTCTTTATTTATTCAGTCAATAAGAACTGTAAACAAGGTACACATTTTAAAATATATACCTCTTAATGTTTTTATTTTCAGTGAATTTATGGTTACATGCAAGGATTTTTTGAAGGCTTTTAAGCTCTTATTTAGCCTGTATGGCTCTGTGTAGTGCTCTGATTTCTATATATGCTAGGGTTCATATATGCTAATCTCTCTTATTGCTTAGAGAACATACAGCACTGGCCTCCAGTTTTTAGAGAGAATAGACTGTAAAGGTTGGTCATTAACTGAATTCAGTCATCTTTTGTCTTCATGTTTCCTGACAGAAAACTTGAATCTCTGTATCTTGAAGGGGCATAAGCCAATGACATTCTCAGTGTGATTAGTCTAAACTGCATTTTTCTGTATTAGGGGGTGAATTCAAGCAAAAATTGTCACTATAACTGCTTTAATCTTTCATGCATGACAATTATAGACAACAAGTAAGAGTTCTTAGGTGCTTTATACTATATACCCCACTCCTCAGTCCAAGATGTTTTGCAGTTCTTTCTTTAATGAGCTTCTTGTTTTAAAGAGGTCACAGTCATCCAGAACGTTTATTTTCTCTTGCTCTCGTGTTACAGTTTGCACTTATCTGCAATCATTCCTCTGTTAAGTGTTGCCTAATTGCATACTTTTGCTTGGTCTTTCGGGAAATTCCTAATGATACTCCCAAGCCTTGGATAAGCAAAACATTTTTGTATTGTCAGCAGCTTCCACCACCTGTCTATTCAGCCTGTTTTACAAAAAAAAATCACAGCACCTGGCACCTACCAGTTGTTTGGGTACAAAGCAAAGGAACCACTACATTTCTTCTGAGAGTTGGCAGCAGGTGGAGGCAATGACCCTGCTCCTGATGAATAATGCCATCAGCTGGCCTCTAGATCAGAGGCATAGGGAAGGGTTCTCCTTGGGGTCCAAACAAATCTCATGCTGAAAATCTGAGCTCTTTGCAGCAGTGTGTAAGCAGAAAAATAAATACTGAAATATGATAAACAAGTGTGACTTGGAGCCTGAAATCAACCCCATCTTGCAGGGGGGAGGGGGTAATAATTGAACTGAACCTAGTGAAGCAGAAGAATGAAGCTTGCAGGTTCCAGGAGCAAGGAGCTGGGGGCATCAAGAATGCAGGTGTAAGCTGCTGCTGTGTAGTGTATTCGGATGTAGGAAATTTTATTTGGAAGGATTCCTATGCATTACTTACATCAGCGTGTATGTGTCTTAATTCCACTGCAAAGATGGTAGAGTAAACAGATGCAGAGCAAGCAGGTGTTGTAGCAGGGCAGAGAGTGGCAAAGCTGTGTTGTGTGATCATCAGCTTTAGGAAGTGAAGCTAAGTAAATGCTCTGATATGTAGGAAAAAATGTGGATAAATTAGAGTGCGTCTTTCTCCTTTTTGTTGGAGTAAATGAAGGAGTCAAGGCAATATGAATTGCCAGAAAGAACATCTGAAATCCTTTGAAAAGGTATGTGTGAATACTGTTCTCTCTGTCTCCAGCCTAGGTATACTGAGCTGAATAGGATTCAGATACCTGTGAGCGTGCAGTGTTAGATAAATTCAAGATTTATGAGTTGCTCTTTCATGCAATGTGTTGTTTCAAGAAACAATGTGAACCTTTAAGAAGCAGTAATGATGAAAGAGCTAGCAACAGCTGTAGGATGCCAACTTCAGCTGGGGGGATGCTGTCTCCATAGGTTACGTTAATTGAATAGTCATGGATCCTTCACCTTTTGTAGTATGATAGATAAATAGTAGTTTGTACTGAAACTCCATCTTAAGCATCCAGAGTGATTTAAATTGTTGATTAAAGGTCACTTCAGTGTCCTGAAAGCAGGATGCTTTCAGTTGTGAAAGCATCAGAAAGGGGAGAAGGGTGGATGAAGTGAAGAAACAGTTTCTGAAGATGAGTGAAGGTTGAACTTGTTGATTATAGTTATTCCAGCCTCTCAATTAATGAGCATGCTTTGCTGGTTTTTTTTTTTTTAAGTACTATTTTTTGTTCCAGTGAACATCTGAAAGCTTTAATTCAGTAAGTGATTCAGGTAGAATTATAAATCAAGGTTTCTCTCAGTTAAGAATTAATCTTACACAAGCTGAAAATAAAGATTCACAAAATAAGCAATATTTTGTTTCTTCAACAATGTGTCAATAACAGCCATCTTTGGGAATTTCAGCTCTTCCAAATTTCAGTTCCAGCAGTCTTATGTATTTTCTTACCTGTTTTAATTAAGAACTGGCAGGGATAAAAGAAAAAAAAAATGAGTTGTTTCTGAGCTGATATGATCTTAATTGAGAGTGCTTGGCTCTCACATTGTCACTGATCACTTATTTTTTTTTCTGAATTATATCAGGGCACGTATAGTGAATATGCAATAGTCCCCTGTGGCAATATCAAGCAAAAGGAGCTGCGAGAGCCCAGGTGTTTTAAAACAGTGGTTTGAAAAAGCTCCAAAACTATGTGTGGTTTTGGAAACTTTGGAGGAGGCAGAGGACAGCTTTCCAAACACCTGGATTCCTTGATCCACCTGTAGGACACAGCTCCTGCCTCAGATGTTGTGGAATATTAATTGTATTTTCCATGCTTGAATAATACCCTTTTTTTGTTGTTGTTGTGCATCTTTAAAACCAAGGCAGTGGTGATCCTGTGCAAAGCTCATGTCCCAGAAAACGTATTCTTCCCTGCCTTGCTTCCTTCAGATTTGCAGAAAGGCTTTGAAAGGCAGGAGTCGGGAGGTAATTGGAAATAAGATCCTTTAACGTGCATTAGAAATTGTATATCCTTAGATATACTCCCTCCGATGCCACAAAACAGAGGGAAAAGCACAGATGCTTAGCTAAAGTAATAATTTTATTTTTAACAAAAATGTGGCTTCCAAGTAGAGCCTTTCAAAGTGTGCCATAGTAATAGCTTAGATGTAAGTGAGGTATTTTAAAATATGTAATAACAGAAGTGAGGATTTAACCACATTTTTACTTAAGATGCATGTCATATAGTGTTTGCTAATGTCCTGACTTCACTGGGTGATACATTTACAGTGTCCTCTTAAGACTGAGAAGTACAATGTCCTTCCCCTTCCCCCTGAAGGGCTATTTGCAAACTAATTGGTCTAGGAGGTGCATCCTACTGGTGAGGTGAGACAGGTGGCACACATCAATGCTAACCATTGCCTCAGTTTGTAAAGGGGGAAATCTTTTAAGTTTTGGATAGTGAACAAAATCCAGAGCACGCTCTCATGGAATTATTTGGGTTAGAAGAGATCATCAAGTCGAGCCCACTAAGAACATGTTGTTTTTTAATCATTCCCTAAGAAACAGAGTAGGATTAAAATACTGTTAAAATATGTTTTATGAAATATTATTGAGAGCTTTGATTTTCTTAAAATTGGTGCTTAAGGGGGGGAAAAATAAGTATGATGTGAGTTGAAGGAAATTTCTAGAGGTAGGTGGTTCCAGAGGGGGAGATGCATATTTTAGAGGTTTGTATATGGTGTTTCATCCACCCATCTTCGTAATGCTGCCTCGCTTATCTGGCCAGCTGTAGGGTTGGTTGGGTGCTCCAAGTTCCTCACACAGACACCTTCGCTAGTGAAAGGAGAGAGAACAGAACATCTAAAGGACAATTTTCTTCACATCCAACACCTGCTTCAAGGAGGGCAGTGTAAATGAGTA
Source organism: Numida meleagris (assembly GCF_002078875.1). Classification (NCBI taxonomy): domain Eukaryota; kingdom Metazoa; phylum Chordata; class Aves; order Galliformes; family Numididae; genus Numida; species Numida meleagris. The sequence goes on from NC_034409.1 coordinate 126,518,104, forward strand.
GCTGGAACTAGGCAGCTAAGATTTAGACAGCTGTAGGTAACGAACATCACTCCTGTTTTCCTTCTGTTCCTTCAGTGCATTGCATAATTCATTCCTGTAGAGAGAAGACAAGTGTTGGAATTAGTGAAACAACAACTTGAAGGCTCTCAGAAATATATACTGAAGTATTTCAATTCGCTGAACAGCAGTTTGTGCCTGTAATATAAGTGTTCTTTTATTATTATTTTCATGAGATAAGGGGGACAGTAACAAACATTATCCCTACTGCTACTAGACAAGCTCAAGTGATAGGTGTATTATGGTAGCTGGCCTCAATCCAGCAAAGCCATTAGCCATGGGTAATTGTCACAAAAAGGAATCCACTGAACTCCCCCTTCTTATGCTTTTTGAGGCATTGATCTTGTGTTTTGATCCATTAAGCCCGTTGTGCTGGAGAGCTGGAAGATCCACAAGAGAAATATCACAATGTGGTTCAACGTTCTATTAAACCAGCACCCCTCTCCCTCCCCAGAAAAACAAACCAACCAGGCAAACATTTTCCCACCCCCATTTTCCTGTTCAGTGTTTTCTGTATGTTATACACCAGTCCTCATTCATTCATTTTTTTTGTCAGGGCTGAGGTGAAACTCCTAGGGACTTGGGCCTGTCTGCCTTGACTAGCACAGCCATCATTCATGAGAAGAGAGAGTGGTTTCCTCTGGTGGTAACACTGTTGGATCCTCCAGAATGAGAGTATTACTTGCCAAAGTCACAGAAGGGCAGGCTTAACATTATAATGCTAAGATTTTTTTTTTCTTTTTTTAGTTTCAAGTTTACTTCGTGGCAGTGAGGGAGAGGACTTGGAGCACTGAAAGCTTATTCCCCCTTTATTGCTGTAAAGGGCATGAAATCAGTCATGCAATTTATGGAATACATGGTTTAGATAGGGTTCCATCATAATTTTTCCATAGCTTTGCTAGATTTAAATCTCTATAACAAGAACAAATAGTTTTGGTTTTTTTTTCTGAAGGTACTGAAATTATGCACTGCATTTTATACTTCTCTTCATGTCTGGTGACCTCTTTTAGTTCCCTTATGGTCTTCTGAATTAGGCCAGCGAAGCACCTTTTCTTTTCTTTGTGGTGTTGGTCTGGTAAATGTGTCAGGGTGCCTGATCTAAGAGTTAAGAACTGCACTGAAGCTCTTAAGTTTTAGGCTTGATTGTTGTTTCAAGGCCAGGTGTGTGTATTTTTGTTTAAGCTATGGGCCCAGTAGAAGCTTTGGGCTCACAGGCTGCCTTGTAGTTGTGTCAAATAGCAGCTATGCATCAGTGAGGTACTGTTCTGTATGGAATTGTGGAGAAGTACTTGTAGGTAAACTGAAGAGGAAAGGCAAAAAAAAAAACAACCCAAAAATGGAGAATTACTTCTGTGGATGATCTGTTGACCCTTTATCTGTGGGCCAGTATGTCTAGTCAGAGCTTACATACCAATATTGCGTGCACTTGCTTTGTGCAGTGGAATGTTCCTTACTGCCTCAGGAAGTAGTCCTGGCCTCTCTGAAATACTGCAGGTATGCTGGTTATGGCTTCATGATCCAGTATCAGTCACTGCATATGTTAGGTACAGTGATCAGTTCTGGAATTTCCAGAAATGTAAATTCAGTGCAACAGTGAGTTCTCTGATGCCAGCACAAAGCCCAAGTATTCATCTCCCAAACGTCAGTTCTGTTTTTGAGAGATTGTCTGTCTGTACTGACTGGTGAGCTGTGTGAGCAGCATCCATACAATGTGGATGTGCTTTACTGCTCTCTCCGTTTCACGAGGACGCTCCAGTCTCAAAGCAGCGCAGTATGCCCCTTCTGCAAGCAGATGGCCTGTTTCAGAAATGTTCCTTCCCATGCAAAGGCTATAGTATGCCATCACCATGAACACTGCCCTCCTCTGTGAACAGTGCAGTTGAAACCGTTTTTAAGCTGAACAGAAAAAATAATCCCTCGCACTGGGAAGAGCACTTCAGAATGATCCAGATTGCCTCAATCTAGCCCCCTGGGACTAGGCATGCAGTGAGATGCTATTTGCTCTGAATAGGAATGACAAAGTCTGGCCCAAAGCTAGTTCCCCAAAAATGTGAATGTAGAAACTGCCACAGAGACAGATGCAGGGCACAGACATCTCTTTCTCCATCCATGATCTTTACCCACAAGGTCTCCTGCAACGAACGACTGCCACAGTTCAGAGCTTCATTACCATCATGGGGTAACTAAAGGGACACATTGCCTGCCTGCTACTCTGAGTTAGATCAGCAATTTGCTTCTATAAAATCACAGTTACTAAAGCTTTTGGGAGTTTGTGTCAGACATATCTGAATCACTCTTATCTGAAATACTCTCTGTCATGGGAGGGTAAAGGGTGTCACATGAGGATGAGCAGCTATCGAGGTGTGTGGAGTAACCCTGGATGAGGTACACAAGCTATACAAAGCTGCTGTCAGCAGCTCTGTGCAGTGATCTGGAAGTCCTGCCTGCTTGTTTTGTTGCATTTCATAGAGATCTGTAAAACACTGACACCCAGAGTTTGCATCACTGCATGGATTCCCAAGCATCTGGTCCCACAGGGGGTGGGAGGTCCTGTCTTTGTGTGAGGGGCATTTTCCTAGTGCAGCAGGGGCTGCTTTCTTCCTCCCCAGCTCTGCTGTCCACGTACCATGTGTTCTCATGCAGATCACTTCTCTGCTCGCAGCTCTGTCCATGCACTGTAAATACTGGTGGGTGGGCAGGGAAAACCAGACTGAGGCTTTCTCTGAGGGGAGAACTGTGTTCCTGGGCTATAATGCTCAAGAGCACAGCTTAGCCATGGAAATGAGGCATGCTTATTCCCCTGGCGTGAATTAGCCATGGTAATCTTTGCAAGTGGAGCAGTAAGTAACAAAACTGCAGGTCAGATAGGGGCATAGCATGTTGCTTTTAGCAGTAATAATGTTTCTCTAATAGTTGTATGGCTTTACCATCATTTGCAAGGTCTTACTTCACCTTGTGTTTGTGCACTGCGCAGAGGCTCCATCTGCTTTTTTGACTGCAACGAAATTTCTTTCTTTAGAAATAACACTAGGATTGTGGGAGAGAGAGCTGATTTTTTTTTTTTTTTTTGGTTGGTGACCTCACACCACTCTTCACTTCTCTTCCCCTTTCTTGTGCTTTTTTGATGGTAGTTGCAGATCCCAGATGCCACATAGCAGCAGCTGGCTGCTTGGCAGACCCCTTAGGCTGCTGCTGGGTGAGCACTCCTGGACTTATTCTAGCTGTGTCATAAAGATGATCTGCAGATTGCTCGCTCCTCTGAGCTGTCATACTCTTCAAATGCCTCTAGCTTCTTTCTTTCCTTCTCTCATTCTAGTAGTGCATGGATCCTGAAAATTCAGCCTTGGAGAAACCTCATGTACTGTGTACGAGGTTTGTGGATCAAAAGGATGGCCTATGTGTGTGTTATTCCTTTTACAGTACTAAATGATTCAACTAATAAAGAACACCGTGTATTCCCAATACAGTAGTAGAGTGGAGATGACTTTGTCTTTGAATACACTGTACGTATGACAATAGCAGTCTTGTATGAAGATGAAAGAGAAACATTAATTCAGGAAGTCTGAGCTCTCTTTGTAAAGTGATGTACTCAGAGCCCAAGTTGCTTGAATGGTACTTTTCTCAATGTGAGTAGACTGACTGAATGTGAATGACAGAATACAGCTTCAGATTTCAACTAAAGAATAAGAGTGACAAGCTCAAATAAGAGTAAATTTTGAGTAGAGGATTTCACACACAATATGCTGTATTATCTTTACAAAGCAAATTAATATCTCATATTTGCCTCTCTGAATATGTTCTAAAGAGCAACTGTGTGAGCAGGTTTTCTCTACTGATTGTGCTGTACGTTATGCTTAAGCAAATGCTTTTAGTGATGCATTGTAGCAGTGCCAAAGTTACCACTGGCATTAATGAAATCATAATGAGAGTATGTTTTTGTTTTTTAGTACAATATATGTTTTGCCAAAGCATTATAATTTGAAAGTATAATTCAGATATCTTGATTAAATTTCAGTATCCTTACTCAAGATCAGCATTACTCTCAGTAGAATGACTTCGTCTCAGATTATTGGGGCATATACTTACAGCTTCAAGGTAATACTGCAAAATAACACTTACTGGCTCAATCTCTTTTTCTGTTTGGACAACATCAAGAATATATGTTTGACCAAGTTACTGATCATGCCAAAATATTGCAGAATTCTGCTCAGAGCTTCTGGACGATGCAGGATTGCCATGCAAACCATAAACCCACACAATTTTCACTGCCAGTTAAAGCAAATCCTATGTCATTGTTTTAAATTTAAAGCACTTTACATTTCTCTGCATTATAATCACTGAGCTGTGTCCTCTTTCACAGCCCGTGGATTATCTCTGAGTGGAGCAGCCACGCAGCATTTCCTTTGGGTGGCTTTCTCTAGCTACCTCTGTGCAACTGTGAGTTCATCGCACCACTTCCTGCTGTGCGCTTTCAGCTTCCTAGAGATGTTTCATCATTTGAACTTTCCAAAGGACGTTGCAGGGGGAATATCAACATTTGCTATTCTCACGGAAGATGCTAATGCTTCTCTCCCAAGTGCAAAGATACTTTTATTCTGCCTTCTTAAAGGAAACACCATGCAATGATCAATGTTGGCTCTTTCTTTTGATGAAACTGTGTGCCATAGTCTCACTGCGGTACTTCCTAATAGGAGACCAGTCTCTGCATGCATTCTTGATTTCTCCGTCCTTGCTGGTTCAGAACAGAAACTTTCTGTTTTCCTCTTCTCTCCACAGCAGTTCTTCTTTCTCAGTTACAATTCTGAAGGAAGCACTGAGTTCAATTGTTCAGCGCCTTTAATGTCTATTTTTTATTGTTGTCGGTAAAGTTCCTGCTAGTCCTTTGTTGCGCTGCATCCACCTGGTAGAAATGCTCATCCTCGGTCTCACACAACTAACTGACAAGACAGAGTGGCAAATCGGCTTGACCTCCCTGAACCACACTACTGGAATCCTGCAGAAACAGAAACATCTGTTAAATGTTTCTCTGTTCTCTGTCCCATTTCTTACAGCAGGAGACTTTGTTCCAAAAGATCTTGTGAATTATAATATTTCTTTCTATTTTATTTTGCAGATTCTTTTATCAGTTTCTTTCTTCTTTGGTTATATCCAAGAGGTGCAGTTATATCTAAAAAAAAAACCCTGTACATGTTGCAGAGGCTTCATTCTCCCCTTTGTGACACTTAAGGGAGTAAGAAGTATTCTGCTTAGAAACCGGGAAATACAGGATTTTTTTTTTCTCCTTTTCATTTTATTTCTTTAAAAACTCCCACTGAAGTAAATGTACTTGTAATTATTGATTTCAGCACAAAGAATGCCAAGCTCTACATGTGTCACTTCAGGACTTGCATATGTGATAATGAATTAGTTTATGCTTTGTAAATACTTCCAATAATTCAGGCTACTAGTCACCTGAACTTACCCCTGCCAACTCAGTACCAAGAGGGAAGATAACCTTAGGGTAGTGAAAATTTACCTAAGATGAAAACTTACAAAGTAGAGCTTTTTGTTTAATTTTTCTTTTCATCTAGAACCATCGTCATAGTTATATAACATGTTAGTGAGAGCTTGAACTGTATATTGTGAAAAGAGTTCCAATATGCCATAGATGCAAGGCTTGCAGTTCAGATATGTTGTTACCTGTACTATATTAAAATAATTCTTCTCAAAGAACCCACAACCAGTACAGATGAAAAGAAATGTGGCAGAAATCCATCTGGAGAATATGTGAGAAAAACTATGATATTCTAGTTTTCTTACTGCCATGAGAGAGAAGACAGTGTTTTGCATGAAATGCCTGGAAAAAGATAAGTTCCAGGTTTCTTTTGGTAGTGAACCTCTGCTTCATTTATGGTGCTAACATTGCACAGAATTATAAAGGAAATTGCACAGAATTTCCTGGCACAAGGGGAAGTCCGAACAGGAAGAAAAGGAAACAAGTCAAGGAGAAACACATGGGGGAGAGACTGCTTAGTGATGCAAGCTTATCTCATTGAGGAAAAAGCTACTTTTCTCTTCAGATCTTCTGGAAAGTGGAGGCACAGATGAAGTAAAAGCACAGCACACCATTTAAGTGAAAACAACTACTTTTAAATACTCCTAAAATGTTTGAAGTGGAAGATTCTGTGGTGCCATTGTCTGACATAGCTTTGTTTCAAGAAGGTAGACTGAACTGGGGTTTTTGCCATATATGATACATAGCAGTTAGCCTTTGCATCTCTGAAGCTTGTTGCAGAATTCAATTCATGTGTACTTGAAAAGTTATCTTTTCATGGTCTATGGATGTATTGTACACAAGAGAGCATGACAAAATATAGCTCTGACCACAAAACCATAAGTATCTGCAACTAAAGAAAGTATCTCTTAACAGATGAGGAGAAAATAAAGTATTAAAATATTTCTGTGCATGACAGAACCAGTCATTCATGTGGCAGATTCTGGTTTAGGGCTGCTGTTAGTGATATTACCTGGGCAACAACTGACTATTCTGTCATGATTCTATGTAAGCATGAAGACACAATGCAAGAAAAAGCCCTGAGATAATTTGAATACAAGATAGAGAAATGCATATACTATGAGCTGTGTTCCATGACAGTATCTTAATGCTGTGGAAAAAATGCTAGTTTTATCTGTTCAGTGAGCTTTCTAATGTCATTCAGTACAACTTTATATTAGCGTATTCTTCATTTAAATTCTCTGTATTAAATACATAATACATAATTATATATCTTCAGGTATTTTGGTCAGAGAGGTGATGCAGCCAGAGAGGGAATGTGAAAGATTGCACATGTACTGTTCACAGTAAATGATGATGTCAGATTTTTTTTAAAAGATAAACAGAAAAACCTCTAAAGCAAAATGGACTTTTTGTTTGAAACTCTACCTTGATTCTATTCTGCATGAAGCTGCAGCGTCATGTAGTAATTGTTTTTTCCTTCCCTGTATTTTCCTATTTAACTTTGCAGTAAATGATGAATCTAATTACCAATTCCATACTTAATCGTTTTCATAAAGATTGAAATCCCTTGGAGTATGAAGCACTTTTTAGCATGGATTTCATAATTAGCTGTAAAAATTTGCATAATGAATTAACTAGTTCATTTATAATTGTGATGTATGTCTGTGTAAGGTGTCTGTGTATATAAACCACAGACCCATGCCAAGTGCCCATGACAGGGATTTCTCAAGTCCTGCTCTAGAGCTTTGAGCATTCCACTTAGCTTTACTCACTTATCTAGGCAAATTTATCATGGTTAAGATGTCTCTGTGGTAAAAATCAAAATGGTAGCATTTTTGAGCTACTAGAATAAAAGAACCGTAGGGTATCCTGAGTTAGAAGGGACTCACAAGGATCATTGAGTCCAACACCTGTTGCATATGCTGTCTATAGTCACAACTGGACCTGAAAGACAAGGAAAAGGAGACCAACTGTGTCTTGTCAAAGACATAATGTGGAAGAATACCCGGGCTACATTCATACACAACTGTGATATAATCTAAGGAAATAAATTATTTCTCTTTTGGGAATTGTTACCTCCAAATCTATGCATAGGAGTATTTTTTTTTTCTTTTTGAAACATTTATAGTATTAAGGAGAATTCACTGTTCGCAGTGTGGCAATGGTACCTCATAGACAAATTAGAGATATTACAGTTCTATTGTAGAACTGATGAGTGCGTAGAAGATATCTGTAGAATCTGAGATGGCACAATCCAGTGATGACACAAATGTTAACCAACTTAGATTGACAGCTTAGAGAAGTTGTCCTGGAGTGGAAAGACGATGATGAAGGGAATAATTTTCATTATAGAAAATGATGGTGGCAATTTCTAATAAATAATGGTATTAATCTAAATTTTCCTATAGAGTTGGTATTTGCCTACACCTTAGGAGCTTCTGAAGTACCTATAGATTTTCTAGATGCTGACATAGGTGAAGTGAAAGAAGCCATTCCATCATTTGAAAAGTCCAGCAGAAGGCTTAGTCACCACTGCCATTACTTGTGCTGTCCTGCAAAGAATGTTGCGCCCACTGGGGCGTCATGAGATAACCATGACAATTCTGCTGGGTAGCAAAGCAGGACTAATGCAGAGGAGTAAAGAGTCAGCAGTGAACTCTTTGTAATGGATTCACTTCCCTGAGCGCTGAGACAGCCTGAAACTGAGGCTAGGTCTGCTCTGCCTAAGCAGCACAACTGAGGCCTTGTTCCTCTCATTTAGAAGATGGGTGTTCTTCAGTAAGGTATGTTTGCTCATCTTAATAAGCTGTGTGAATCTATTAAATAGGAAGACTTGACTTGAATTGATTTGCTTTGTTTAAACATGCTCTGGCTTTTGCTCATGTATACAGCTCATAAAAAAGAAACCTGTTTGAGTTTAGCCCAGTATCCCATGGTGATTACTTAGATGTGCTGTCATAGCCCTGAGCTCCGAGTCTAGGATTTTGTTGGCAGCAGCGCAGCTGCAGTAATTATAATGATATGGAGAGCTGAACCATAATTCGAAAACCAAAAGGACCACTGCAACTCTTACCGTTTAGATTGCTGAGTAATGTCCATTCAATATACACAGGTGAAATTCATGTTGCTTTATTATTTTAAGTAATTAATGTGGATCAAATCTATTTCAGACATCATTCTTTAGTTTAAGCAGGCAGGTAGGAGGTTTATTGCAGTCTTTTGTTTAACCAACCACTTAAGAGTCAAGTAGAAGTTTTAGTGAAATTAATTTTGGTTAGTTAAGACTAACAAAAGCCTTTGAAGATATTTATTGCCATATGTATGCTACATTTTATTCATACAGGTTTAAGAACGACACCCTTTTGTCTCATAAGAAACTTCTCTTGCGAAAAACATTCCTACAACTTTCTGGACCTGTCAGCAATACTTTTTCCTAATCAGAATCTGCAAAGGCAGATTTATGGCTTGGAGTTGCAATGGCTCCTGCCAAAACGAGGCACTGAATCCTTTTGAATGCTGTCTGCCATGAATTCACATTCTTCAAATCGACTATAGCTATCACAAGTAATAATAAAGAAGGGAAACGTGAATTTGGCATGCACAGCTAGAGTATTGGTGCAGTCCATGGAGATAAGAAACTTTTGATCTGACTGTGACTGAAAGGTGGATTGCAGTGTTCATTGCCCCCTCTGAGGCTGAATTCAGGTTTCTTAGCTTTGATTTCTTTCATTGAAAAAGGAGTTGTGTTAATAAAAATATTTTTATTTGAAAGATATTATATGCACACATTCCAAATAGTGTTTTTTATTCTTCTGGTGATAACTAGAGACTGAAAATTCCAGCCAGGCAAAGTCTATCTGCATGTGTACCATAACCTGATTACTTTTCTGCAGTTTATTTTTCATTCTTAACATAAACCCATGTTTAACACTTGATTTGGACAATGCTGACCTTGAGAGAATGATGGCAGCACAGGAGAAATAGTTATAATTTGAAAGCTGAATCCTAATGTGGCTGGTTGTAACATATGAACAAGAAAATCAACATGGTGTGTCGAAATGATCTATGTTCTTATGAAAGAAGCAATAGCAAAGCAAAATGAAGTCTGAGATTTCATTTTCTCTGCAAATAAAATGGGTTATGTGACTGTTATGTTTTTCCTCAGGACACAACTGTGTATCTGACACCGTCAAAGAATAGCAAAAAATGACACTCCTGAATAGTTTCTTACGATCAGCTTAAACAGAGACAGACTTATGGAGGAGCGTGCTATCTTGACCGGCCATTAGATACACCTTATAGACAAACCTTTGTCTTCTGTTTAATAGCACATTCACTGTCCTGTCTAACCAGGTTGTTTGGTAACCTTGAAGAGATGATTTTCTACTTTTGAGAGAATGTTTGAGAGTGGTAGCTGTGATTTTTATGTATTTGGGCAATCAATCAATTTTATTGCTTGGCTGCCTTCCCAGCTCCTGGTTGCTTTTACTACTTAATTTTGCATTGAACAAGCAAATAAATGTTCTAATCATACATAAAGTAGTCTGGTTTGATTGTCATGTTCTGAATTCTTAACAGCAGCTTAAAGTATTACAGCTATATCCTATCAGCATATTGTGGCAAGACTTGTGAATTAATTTCAATAATGAGTATGAGGAAAATGCCACTGAAAGCCTGCAGTACAGCTCTGACATATTTTTCTTAGCCATTTCCTTGTAGCAGTTGTCTAACGATAATTCATTTACCTAGAAAACTATATTCTTGGTTTTGTAACAGCATGGTGTTGCCAAAAAGTGTTGCTTTTGGACTACATGACAGCTTCCTGTGGCCTTCCATGGCCTGGTGCTATGAGGGCTGATGTCCCTGTGGCTGTAACCGTCTCAGGCAGCATCCCAGGCACCTTCATGGCATGGGTAGCATTTTACCTACTCAGCATATGGTGAGCTGTAGGCACACAGGCAACTTCATGGCAAGAGCAGAAACCATGTGAGGAAGAATTGCTCAGTGAACAATATTTGTCACCTCACCAATCCAGATGTAGAATGAGGCATTATCTAGGCACTCCCTACAGCAGCCAGAGTGAGTTGGTTTCTGTTTCGATCCGTCACCTCCTCTCCTTTTGAACTGCTTCATATCTTCCTAGTTCTTGATCCCATGCCAAGGCAGATTACTTGGAAACACTCATGAAAATTCTGGTCAGCTGTTTCTGAGCTGCATGAATGGTGTTGATGCAAATTTCTGGATAGAAAATGGTCTCCTGATGTTTCATTGGAAGTTCTCATCTTCTCAGGGGCAGAGGTGGCTCCAGTTGGCAGGGCTACATTTGGCCTGGAACAGAAAGAAAAAATTACCACCTCCCCCCAAATTACATACCTGCTAAATTGCTTGCTTTGCATTAGAAAATTTTCAGTATTAACCTTATTAAATTGGGATGGCCCATAGGCTGCACTAAGTAAGTAGGCAAGTCAAGGACTTGCCTTAACTTTTTTTTTCTATTTATGCCCATTAATTGTATGCACCAATCCCTTTCTTTCTATTAAAAAAAAAAAAGATAAAAACCCTAAGATTGAAGAAATCAAGAATACACACTTTATGCAGCCTATATAAAATCAAGAAATGAGCAACACATTAAAACCCTTAGTTTCAGTTGTATGCATTCCTTTTTTTAGGGCATTCAGAAAATCAGATATGATGAAACAAAATATATACATAAATGTATACACACACATAAGGTATTGGAAAAACTGGGGAAAGTATAAGGGTGGATCAAGGAAATGACTGGAGAAAGTGCCTTGGAGGGAAACTGAGGTGTTACCCAAGTATTTGCCAAGTGTATTTGCTTAAGCACAGCACTACATCAGATTTCAGACCAGAGCTAGCTTGCATGCTGCCAGTTTAGACCCCAGGCAAAAAATCTGTGTTCAGTTTCTGTCTGACCCTGTAGATTTTCCTGGAACAGCACAGTCCATTGCCATAAACTGGAACAGAAACATTCAGAAGGTACTGAAACCAAAGGACTGTTAACAGCAGTGGGGAAAAAAGTATAACAAAAAAAAACAAACAAGAACATGTTAGAGAGAGTTGAAATCTAACTAATTTTAATACATTTTTTTGTGGTTATAATGGTGATTGTATGATTTGTACTCTCTTGTGAAGACTAGAGCTGGATGTGAAAAGTCAGGCAGCTACTATCTGACCTCTGTCCACCAGTTAAAGGCAGAATAGGTTAAATGAGAAATTGGCTTTAATAGCAAGGATAAAATATGTACAGAATTTTTCCAGGAGAGATCAATTTTTTATATTTTCTAGTCTTTCTGAGAGTGGGTGTTCTTGCTCTGAAATATAAATTAATGAGTTCACAGTGTCTCTGAGAAAATTTATGATGTAAGCAAGAAAAGACAGAGACCAAGATAGATGGATCAGTGGATTTTTTAGGAAAAAAAACAAAGGATGGGATAGATGAACAGATAAATCAGTTATCATTTTTCAACATCATAATAGAAGTAGAATGGCAGGCACAAAGTGTGCAGTCTCTTGTGAATAAATGCCATTAAATTTGGACACCTGCTTTTACAGGAGACAATGAACGCTAACATCACTGTCTATTCCTCATTAAGATAACTGATAGATGTAAAACTGGCTAACTCATGAGAACTAAGAAAGTAGATTAAGTTCCCCATAACTGCTAGAAGTCAATATCATTGAACAAAAGATGTGAGAAATAGAATTTTTTTTTCTTGTCGTACTTATTTATTCTAACAGTCTTGGTAAATATTCATATTCTCTTATTCCTAATAAAACCAGTCAGGGTCACCCTCCAGTTTTTCCTTTGAAAGATCACACCATAAGGATGCTGAAGAGCCTCTCCAAAGCAATGAAGTTTGGATGTGTAGATCCTTGACTGCCAAATTCTCTTTAGAGATCGAAGTTTTCTTGTAAATTTCCTTCTCATTTTTCTTATTCTGTCTGTATCTAGGGTAAAATATTTGTTAGCAGGTAGAAATAGAGCAATGCCAATAGTGCGTGTGTTGGGAAAGTGCTCCAAATGAATTAAAGTATGAGACAAAACACAGAAATACCTCAACTCTTAATACCCCACTTAGGTTTGGATGTGGACGTGTTGATCCTGGTGGCTTCCTAGCAGCTTAGGATATTCTATAATTCTATGGCTTTATACCTATCAGTGAGCCAGTTAATGTTCTTATAAGACTGTAAGAAGGACAAAAACATTGTGTTTTGTTGTCTTTATCATTAAATACCAGATGATAGATGTCTTAAGTGCTGTGATCAGACCACTGCATATGCGACTTGCATTTAATGTATAATTAACTCAAATTTTCAAGCAACTTGTGCTTGTTTCCTGTATGCATTTCATTAAGATGCTTTCCAACATAATGGAATTTCAATAAGGGGAAAACAGAAAACAAAAAACACTCTTACACAACCTACTTGCTGTTCATCTGTTTAAATTAACCTTGTGTATTCGAGTCCATAAGCATTATGCCAGAGTAAGAATATATTCATGAGTGGCAGCACTGGTGTCTAGTGAATCTTACACAACCTCGGGATTGTGCTCCTAGCCTTTGAGGGGGCAGGATAAAAGCAAGTTTTTCCGTGCTGAGCATTGGTCACAGGTCAGATGAGGTGAGGATGGTCTCTGTAATGCTCCACTGCTTGCTGTGAGATGCCCCAGTTCTGACATGCTGGAGAAGGAATATGGCATATATAGCAAGATATATATATGTTTAAATAATTGAATAAAGACTACGGCAACAAGAAGGGGCCATTTGACTATATAGGTAACTGGAGGACATGAGGATGGTACAGATGTAGCCATCATTCACAGGCTAATGGATTTCAGTTAACCACCCCGGTGAAAACCAGGGAAGGCTGCACAGAGAACCGGGTCAGGAACTATGTAAACACTGGAAGAAGCAAATGCTTTCTACACAAAGCGTGTAGAAGTGTCATACACACTTGTGTTCTTACTGTTTATCAAACAGGAAGATAGGAATGATATCAAATATCATTCCTTAAAGAACCTTGCAGTCAGGAAAGTAAGATTTATTTTCAAGGCTATGTAGACCCTGGAGTAGCATTTACTTGAGGAGTTTGGCCAGGCCAGAGCATCTCCAGACTCAGTGTGCTACTGGCGGCTGGGATGTTGCACCTGGAATGCATTGATTTCTCTGATTAGAATGCAAGTTAGAAATGGAGACAGAGCCCTTCATTAACTACGTACTATTTACATGTTGTAACATAACAAAGCTTGAAATCTTTTATTACTATAAAAAGGGGGAAAAAAAAAAGAAAAATGAAAAACCTCCACCTCATATAAATTCGTGCTCTCCAACTCAAAAACAAGACAAAACAATTTAACAATTTATGCTTATCTTTTCTAGTAACTCTTCATGGCAACTGAAACATTTTTGAAAAAAGTTGCTCAGAACTTTGCTAATTTACTTTCTTCCAATTAATTCAAGTCCAATTAACTACCCCTGTTGTGTTCTTTGCATGACTATAGCTTTCATTCTTGTGAAAACTGCCTTCGTTTTCTTTTTCATTCTTGACATGTTTTGTCTGGTTTTACCAATGTTGTGAGAAGTTCAGGAGCTTTTACCTCCAAACACTACATTTTCTTCTGCCTTCCCATTTTGCTTCCTGTATACCCCCGAAGACTGAGCAAAAAAGGAAGAGACAACGCATTAAAAAGTCACTGTGATATTTGGTGGTGACTTTCCCCTATGTGGATGATTTAAATGTGAACTTTTCCCAACCTGCCATAGTTGATTTTTCCCTGGATTGGTACGATGAGACTTCAAAGGATTTTAATTCAGATTTTTCAGCATGGTTTAGTTGAATGTTTTGATATTAAATTTCATTTCAAGTGAAGTTTTATGTGGTGCAATGAAATTCAGCAGTAGTATGCGGTGCTGATAATCTCCATACTGTTAATACTTTCCGTCTGTCTGGTATTAAAAGGTTTCCCTAAATTGTAATGTAAAATAACTTCACAGCTGTAAACTCAGAGCTCATCAGTTAAAAACAGCTGAAGAAAAGGAAGACATCAGTGTATTCAGAGTTATTAAGATGACTAAAGGTGACAAATATAGGCCACCGCTATAGCGGCTTATACTTTCATACCTCTGTGAAAAAGATAAATGATCCTAAGATGTGTTTGATGGCATATACCCACAGAAAATTGGGAAATATCAGAACCAATGTATGTTGAGTTCCACCTACAGTGCAGAGGGCTGCATGTTCAGTTAAGGTGAGCACAAGCTGAAATAGAGGCTTTCAGAGTTAAACAGCAACAATGAAAAAGACCAGGTGAACTTGGCTGATTTAGTCCAAATAATAATTAAATGCAAGGGTACTTTTGCTGCCCGTGGATATATCAGTGGGCCAAATAGTAAAACGGTACAAATATATTTACAGTAAATATAATTTATAGAAACAGTGACGTATAAATGAGCCATGAATAGGTTTAGGCTACAATTCAGAAAAAGTTTCCCACCAACTGGTGCAGTGAGATGACAAGTCAGCCTTTCCAGCCAGGGAAAAGGCTCGTTTCTGAAACAGCAACTGATGGGTTTATGAGGGGATATGACCCAGTGCATGTGGATATACTCATGGTTTGTGATGGTCTGTTCAGTCCAAGCTTCCAACCCTCAACTACAGATAGCTTGCTTGTTGTTAACTTTATTGAGTAAAGCGAAAATCAGTCTTCCAGCTCTTTTGCTCTCTCTTCTACAATCACAGACAAAAACCATAACGATTAGATAACATCTTTATTGTTTATAATTGCAGTGATTTCTATAGCTCAGACAAGACTGGGGCTCCCTTGTGTAAACAGAAGGTGATTAAAGAACTCGCAGTAAATAACTTACCACTAATTAAAATAAGTCAGCCATTAAATTGATTTAGAAAATCGCCATTGTACTTCCACTTATAAGATTTCTTAATAATTATTTGTCACAGATCAATTTTAGCATTTCAATAGAGAAAGAATTTATTACAAAGGTATATAATTATTTTGCAGTATTTAACCCTTCTAGGAAAACTTGCAATTTTACAAAACTGTTTGAGACCTTGGGTAGTTCAAATGGCACTGAGGGCTTTCCCTAGTACTACCAAAACTGGTGCTACGTTTAATGGATTGAGGACAGAGACTGCTGGAATAAATGCGACAAACAGCCAGGAAATAGCTCATAGGTTACAGAGATGTCTTTTGCATCATCTATTGATATTTTAATGCCTTTTCAGAATTCATAGCATTTTTCCCACTGCATTCTTTTTAAGTAGATTCGATAATGGTATATGAATTAGATTTTTTTCAGATCCATGCTTTGCTTATAATCTAATAGTTTGACCATTTGTTACCATCATGAACACATTTGTATCTGCTGGGCCACTCTCATGCATGTTGGCATGCTACCCATGTTGTCTTGCAGAAATGCAGAGCTGCAAACAGATACTGCAAGATAAAGCGTTTGCCACGTTAATGCATCCTTATTTGGCTGCTTGGATGTTCTCCCACACGACAGCTCATCCTTTAGCTTCAAAGGGGTCTCACTAAGCAGTAACTGCTGTAAGGGTCTACAGGAGTTTCTCTGTTTAAGGGAAAAATCAAACCTTTTCTATAGCTCTTCTAATCATGTGATTTTTTAAATACATAACTCATATTGCAGGATTTGCAGGGTAAGCTTTCCTGAGTCACCTACATACTTGGGTCATGGTTTTTTTGTGACTTATGGCTTTTCTAAGATGTTCTCTCATAAGCCTCTGTAGTCTCTGTTTTCCTTTCCAAGTGTTTGAAAGAAAGGAGACCTGCTTGAAATGTGAAAGTGGTAAGTGTTGGTCAGCTGCACAATGGTGAAGATTTTGCTTCTGTTTCTAGAAATTTTTAACTGATGTTGAGAAAAAATACATTTTTGAAGCATTTTTTCTTATTAATGATGTAAATATATCTATGTATGGTCCAGTATACTTAATATTCTGCTAACTCAGAAATGCTGTTTGACCCGTGTTGGTTTTTGTTGTTGTTCCTGCTGTTTGTTTTTTTTGTGTGTGTGTGTTTTTTTTTTTTTTTTTTTAGTTATATTGATAGAACTCTGTATTAAGTCATTGGATTTTCATTTCTGATTAAAATTTCCTTCTTCCACCTTGCTTGTGCTTTTTAAGAGCACTTCAGCTTTCAGGGGGTTTTACAAGGGTTTAGAGAATTAATATCTTTTTTCATTATTATTCTTTTTTTTTATACAAAGAATTTCTCTAGAAATTCTTAGTTTCTGAGTCCAACTGTTTTTAATAGGTGATAATCACAAGCTTATCAGCATGTAACAGAAAGAGTATTCAGATAACCTTTTAGAGAGCGTGGATGTGTTCTTTAAATTGTACAAGCAGCAGGTAAGTTTTTCACTTGTGCCAGTCATCAGTTTTGTCACTTTGCCACTAATAACTTGGTCTTACTTCACCTCTTGTAGTTAAAACAAAATCTTATAACTTAAGATGACAGATTTGATTTTTCTGCCAGGAATGACACATTTTTTTTCTTGAAATAGATATTTCCAGCCACTGGAAGGACTGCTCTAAGTGTTTTGTTCTAGACACATCCTCTTCCCCCTCCTTTCAGTCTGCTTTCATTCAAGAGCTGCAGAAGAGAGCAGGCAGTTGGGAGGAGGAAGGGGTATACTCTATTACCAGAAATAAAAAACAGATTTTAAAGAGGGACTGAAAGAATACAAATAGGAAACTGTAGTGGAAGGAAGTAGATGAGAAGTGACACAGAGTGGGAAAGATATTGCCTCAGATTTCTATTTCCCAATATGTCCCGCATTCCTACTCCTGGGAAAAAGATGAGGAGTATAAACGGGCTGTTTCTAAGCATGGGCTCACTTCACTCACGAAATATAACAGGTAGCCATGGACCAAGGAGAATAAAAAACTGCTCCCACTGTGGGCAAACTACATCAAGGTCAAAGAGTGTGGAAGGACTCTTTGCTCCCAGCATGGAGTACAAACATTTTTGTTTCAAATTCACAGGTGAAACATAACCTTTTTTTGAAATACTATGAATTTACTGTGCAAACCTTTCTTGCACCCTTTTTGCCTTTTAATGGCTGGTAGCTTACTCCAGCTGAAGTGAAAATGCATAGGCTGGTATTGTAGCCAGAGTTGCCAGTAATAAAATAGATGGCAGCACTGATAATTCTGACCAAATATTCCCAGTTTTTGAGTCTTTGCTGTTGTGCTCATTGAATGCATACTCCTTTGAGACAGATCTGAAAACAGTCCTACTGTAAAGTAGTATAAAATCATCACTATGAGTCACAGCTTATGCAGAGAAAATGTAACTTCTGCATATATTAAGGAAATATATCTTAAAAGATCAATGATCAAAAAAGTGTTCATTAAAGAAAAAAAGTAATAATTTGGAACTACCTCTTTTAGCTCTAAGATGCAAGTCAAGCATCTTAAAGGGTGATTATTATTATTTTTTCCTGTTAGAAATTAAAATATCTTAAAAAACCTTGCCAAGCTGTACCAAGTCCTTTATTTCACAAATATGAAATGATGTGGGAAGAGAATAATGCCCTCCAGCAAAATTACATTCCAAGTTGCCCAAATGTCTTAAATTATTCTCAGTTCTCTCTGGCTCAGGCTACCATTTCTTCCTCATTTACTTCGTTCAGGTGATGGCAAAGAGATTTCTTAAGAGAAAAAAAAATGCAGCCGTTTCCAAAGTAGGGGAAATATCTGTAATCATTTTACCTTTTTCTTTATGACTTTTGGAATAGAAAATGGATGTTAGTGAGCCTGAATTTTTTCTGCTTCAACTCATCTCTTTGGAAAGATAATGAGGACTGTGTACCATGAGAAGTCATCCACATGGGCTGGATGTGTATTATGCAGGGATATGCCTATCAAAAGGGAGAAAAATTACAGCTTTCTCACTGAAAAGTCCAGGAGCTTTTACAATATGTTATTAGACAGATACTTGAGCTATTTTGGTGGAGCAAGATGAAACTCTGCCTGGATAATATTAGGTGGGCCTTTGCTCAGGAAATACCAAAAGTTGCAGTTTATGAGTCTAAATATTTATCCAAGGAGAAGTATAGGAGGGAACAAAGGAATTCTCCAGTGATGTCATGAACAACTCTCTGCTGCCTTGGTGATCACATAGGTCTGATCACCGTGGTCTTCCTTTCTTTTCAGAGGACAGGAAAATGCAAACTTGGCCACATGGGTTTTCTGTATCTCAGGACAACTAGCCCTGTGGAGAAAACATAGCATCCACGTTCCTTGGTAATTTCTCTCAGATACTTGCAGCGTCTGAGACACGGGGTGAGATGTGAATGATCCAAATCGTTTATTACAGGTTCTAACATCCCTCACATACATTCACAAGTTTTCTCTTTTAACTTTCCCACCTGCCTTTACATGTCAACAAAACATTCCACAAACACTCCTTAACTGTGCACACAGGTGCTTATCCAATCAGAGCCATGAGTCATTCCTAGCCACGTGTTCTTCCTCCAGTCAGGGTCATCATCACGCGGCCATCACACAGCTTACTTGTTTTTTGCTTTTCTCGTCTTCTAGAGATGTCCTTGGTTCTCAGCATTGCTTTCTCATGCTGTTTATCTTGCTCCACAGCTGCTGCTCTAAATAGTCTTTCTAGTATTCCCACAGCTACTTGCTTAGAAAGGTCTGCTGTAGCTCATCATGAAATTATGGGTTCAGCTTAGAATGAGTAACTTTTGGGTCAGGCCCTGTGTTGCACAGAAAGTCCGAAAGATGGGTTATCCTGGTGCTGACCCATGCAGTGCTCAGTCTTCTTTTATCCAAGCTAAACAAGCCCAGCTCCCTCAGCCTTTCTTCATAGGAGAAGTGCTCCAGCCCATTGTTCATGTTTCTGGCCCTTCTCTGGAGCTACTCCAACAGCTCCATGTCCTTTTTGTGCTGAAGGCCCCAGGCCTGGACTCAGAACTCTAGCTGGAGCCTCACAAGGGCAGAGCAGACAGGGACAATTCCCTCCCTCTCCCTGCTGGCCACCCCTCTTCTGTTGCAGCCCAGGATACTGTTGGCCTTCCAGGCTGCAAGCATACACTGCTGGCTCATGTCCAGGTTTTTGTCCACAAACCTCTCATCCTCCTTCAATTCAGATCAGGACTCGAATGGCTGTGGGTCTTTCTAGAGAGCGAACGTTGCCTCCCAGGTCTGAAACCCAGCACCTTGTGCTGGCGGCAGAGAGCTGTTGCCAGTAGCTGGGCAAGGAGCATTTCTTGGCAAAGTACAAGTTGGTGGATTGCTGTAGGCACAGGCCTCTTGAAGGGAGATTTCTTCTGGAGGGCATGAAGACTGGTAGGAGAGGATGAGGGAGGAAGTGAAGTATGTTTGAAGGATAGCTGGATGGAGATCAGTTTGTCCTTTGATGACTTTGGAGAGTAGGCGGAGGGAATTGTTTAGGTTTCTGCAGCCACTAGAACTCTTGGGATAAGCAATATGCAGACGACAGGATGAAGGGAGTCCCCAGGGCAAGTATCCTAATGTTTCTGAGTGGCTAATATTTGAATTCAAAAGGTACTTTTAATCCAAGATTATTTGCATTTTAGAGCTGTCTCACAGCCCACGCGGCATCTGGACATTTGCCTCTTCACATCCACTAGCTACCACCACCATTACAGGACAGATGGCAGTATATCTGCCTTGGGGTATAACTTGTAAAAGGAAGTGAAGGGCTACAGTTGCCAAAAATTGAATTATCAACAGCCAAGGGTCTGAAAAAGTGGAAAAATTAAATAGAGATAAATCACAGTGTTGATGGCTGCCGTCCAAATAGTCTGAAAGAATGAAGCAACAAAACAGCCAAGCTGCTAACCCAAATATGCTTCCCCTTTTTCCCCTTCTTCTGACACACATCCCCAGACAGGCACTGGCCCAGCTAAGCTGCCCTTTCCTGAGTGAGGGACAGGGCCTTCTTTCCCGACCAGGCCAGGGTGGGCCCTGCAATGCATACCCTGGAGCTGGGAGCCAGAGTCAGCCCTCTGCACGTGCAAGTTGAGCTGGGCCCTAAACCTGGGCTGAAGGAGGTACTAGGATGGGTGAACATCCGCTCAGCTCCATTAGTGTGGTTTTTACACGATGCAGCATGCTGCACCAACGTTTTGCATTGCAGCCTTTTGATCTTGCGGCTCTGCTCATCTGGAGTTCTGCAGCAATTCAAAATGTATTTGAAACACAGTATTCAGATCCGCAGTGCTGCTACAGTCAGTCTGCTAGATGAGCGTACCTGATTGCATAACAATTATTGCCTAATTTTTTTCCCATTAGGGATAGGAAAGGAGGTATCTTCCCCGAAAATGCTACTTAAACACTGGAAAGAAAAAAAAAAAACGCTTCCAAAGTCTTGCCAGCTGCAGTTCTTTGCTGCCCTTCTTCACAGTGTTAGGACTACAGCTGTCACCATACTGGAAATAGTGATTTATGGTGAATTTCTAGCTCCTTCATTTACCAAACTGATCATACATCAGAAAGTGTAGGAAGAATAATTTCATACATTATTAATTCCATGCAAAGAATTCAGAGTTTATGTTTCTTGGGTAAAAGAATGACTAGAAAAATCCATTTTGCCTATATTTAAGTCATACTTGGTTATAAATCAGACTAATGAGAATCAATTTTCTCTCACTCCCCCCATTTAAAAGCTTGTCCCCAGAGAGTGTGCACCGGAGCAAACAGTGGTGCTGCGACTATCACTTCAAAAAAAGACATACTCTTCTGCCTACTGCTGGTTTCTCCCCTGCTAACTGGAGAACAGCTGCTCACAGAAGTACACTCATACACTTCTCATACTTTCTACTGTAGCTATACTTCTTTCTTGACCAATGTGGAAAACTCAGCTGCTGTCGCTGTAGTATCACTGACACAGTTTTCCTCACCTTGCATCCTTCTACAGAAGAGAAATTCAGCTCTTGAGGAGGACCTTTCTCCTCCTTTACTGCAGGTGCATGAGTTAGAATGTTTTCCATGTTCATGCTGGAAAGAGAGGCTTCTCAAGGGGCCAACACAGAACCTTTGAGCCAATTGATGATCCTTGAGGTCCCTTCCAACCTAAGGCATTTTGTGATTCCATGAGTCACATATTAATTCTAGGGAAAGCATGTGCTTGTGGATGTAGTCCTGACCATGCCTCCATGTAAGCTGCTTTCTATCTGCAGTGATCCAAACAAAAATTAAATAGTCATAGCTAAAATAACCAGCAGCTCCACTGAATCAATGTGATTGGGTTCTGAGGTAGCTGTTTAGCAGCAGCTCAAACAAAAAGAAGAAAACTCAAGAATTTCTTTCAGGAGTTACTCAGCATTATACTTTTGGGACCTGATATATCAGGGGAAAGATAGTGGGTCTCTGAAGTTTTGAGATTGCAGTTTAACTTTTTCTGAGGTCAACAATAATCATAACTATGAATATTGCTCTCCATTCTCCCATTAGTGAGCTTTTCTGTGATTAGAGACATTTCCCAAAGCAACTTCAGGACTCACTAGTCC
This sequence comes from Numida meleagris, assembly GCF_002078875.1. Lineage (NCBI taxonomy): Eukaryota > Metazoa > Chordata > Aves > Galliformes > Numididae > Numida > Numida meleagris. The sequence goes on from NC_034409.1 coordinate 126,540,211, forward strand.
AAATCCAACTTGCAGAAATAACTTGAAATTAGATCTACAAAGGGCAATTCAGAGCCCAGCATTGAACATCTAGTTAGCTGGGATGTGAAGTGGTCTAACCAAGGATTGTTTAATGTAAAATCCATAAGTAGCTCTAGGACAGAGGCTCCAAAGTCACATTTCTCCTGTTCAGAAGAACCCTGGCATCACCTGACTCCTGTCTGGTGGCTGCTCTTCTGCTTCCCTATGCTCTGTGGCAATCAAGCCATCCTTTCCACAAAGTGGCACAGCTTCAGCTGCAGGGACTGAGGGCGCTTTGCCCCAGCTTCTCCTCTTGCCTGGTAGCTACTGCAGTGGGACCTGGGGGTTAGGGTTCTTTTGAGGTTCAGAAGAACCACAAACCAGATTTCCCATGTGCTATCAACAGTGGCTACAGGACCACCACACTTCTAAAATACGTCTTCTGGCAGTGTTTAAAATGACAAAGCTGGACTCCTCAGCTGTGCTTGCACATACTGGAGGTGGGAGAAAATTCAGGGCCACACAGCACAGTAATGCTTCCTGGTGTTCAGAGATTTAAATCAGAAGTAAAGAGACAAACACCTGAAAGAGGTAAAGGTGCAACTTCAGGCACAGCCATCTCTGTGACATCTGCTGCTGGTTGCTGAGGCCTGGCCTCAAGCACATTAGGTACAGTGGTTGCTTCTAACATCATTCCTGTGTACCTTTCGCAGTTGTTCACACACGCACGCACACTGCCATTCTCCATCCTAGGTCTGCAAATTCATTCTGAAGCAGGGAGGCTGAGGGTGGGGCATTCAGCCAGTCCTTTTCCTTGTTACTTTTAAAATTTTCTCCCTATACCAACACAACAGTCTAGCTAAATCTCCAGAAAGTCTGAAAATCTGAAAAGGAACTCAAACACTTAGCTGTACCAGCAGTCCTTTCTCTAGAGCTGATGTAAAGGACAGCTGGCAAAAACACCAGCCTGATTGCTGAACACAAGAAGGACTTAAGTAACCATTTTTTGTTCATCTGGTACTTCTCCTGAACTTTCAGGGAAAAGTTCTGTTTCATTTTTCCTAAGAAAAATAGGTTTTTATGTGGTCAAGAGTACCCATTTCTTTCCCAAATAACCCCCAAATGACACTGTGCTCTTTTCAGGCTGACATTTTATTCCCAGAGTTCTTTTTTTTCTAATGAAGGGAAAAATTTCCACATAATGTTTCATGAAAAGGGTTATCCGCATGAGCTGATGCTGAACAGTGTGCGGGATGAGCATTCCTAACAGCAGGAATCATAGAATCATAGAATCACAGAATGGCTTGGGTTGGAAGGGACCCCAAGGATCATTAAGTTCCAACCTCCCTGCCACAGGCAGGGCCACCAACCTCCAGATCTGGTACTAGACCAGACTGCCCAGGCCTCCATCCAACCTGGTCTTGAACACCTCCAGAGATGGGGCATCCACAGCCTCTCTGGGCAGCCTGTTCCAGCACATCACCACTCTCTCTGTGAAGAACTTCCCCTGACATCTCATCTAAATCTTCCCTCCTTGAGCTTAAAAGAATTATTAAGATGCCCAAAAGCCAGTCTGCCTTCAAGATGAAAAGAAAATGACCATGACACTAAATATTGAGTTGCAGAGGAAGAGCACTGTGGTTCCTTGCACAACTGCTCTGAATTACATTGCCTGAAATTCCAGGTCAGGTCAGCATTAACAGGGAACTGCTATGAAAGAGGATTTATTTAAAGATCCATTACTCAACAGGGGCACTGCATTAGAATGATCCTGGTAAAAGTTATGGAGGACCAGCAAAGGAAACAAGAAGAAGAATAGCAAAGTAAGTAACAAAACAAGATCGGGGAGAAAAAGGTTCTAAAGTTTCTTAAAGATAAATTGATCTTAAACAAACAAGAAAACAACAACAACAAAACACACAGAAAAACAGCTTTTATTATATGAATACAATCATGCAAGTAATAAGACAGATCTCTTTGTATGGAAATAAAGAGAGAAAGGAGGTGGAGTCCAGTGTACTGAGCAGCTTCTGAAACAGAAATCAAGAAACTCAAGAAACTCTGGTTCTGTTCTTGGCATTTGATTCTTCTGCACCGCTTTTTCCTCTCACTTTGCTAAGTAGTAAGATCTCTGCTGAAGATTAGTAGCTGTGTGATTTGAACAACAGCAGCAAAACTGCCAGTACTCACCTGGGATGCCAAGTTATCCTGTCGTTATTTTAGAAACGATAATGTCTTGCTCAGTTTACTTAAGCTCAGTCTCAGTTATGTGCATGTACATACACAGCGACACCAAACCAAACACCACAATTATATTGACCTTCTTCCTCTCTCAGGATGTGCTCATCAATTAGGTTGTGCGATAATATTTCAGTTTTGATGTTGAGAAGTCACAGTTATTTCAGAGGCATTCACAATATGAAAATAATTTATACACTCCCTGCAAGACTCCTTATCTTTTTGAAGTATGACTTTCCACTGTGTTGAGCTGAGATAGTTTGGCAAGATCCTCCTGAAAGTTCTTATTCTGTTTTTCCTGATCTTGTCTACAGTGAATAACACTGAGTCATCTGCACGCATGCCCAGTTCTCTGATTTTTCTCTTTATTTGTTCATTATTAATTGAATCTGAAAGCTGGGATTCAAATCACCTAATTTTTGAGGTTTATAACTCAGAGGTTTAAATCTGAGTCAGTGTCCCCAAGCTCTCTTTGCAGTCTGTGAAGAGCAATAAGCAGTTGTGGGACATGATTCATCTCATCTTAAACTAGATCTGTGAAACAGGTCAGATGAATCATACCTTAGAAGCCCTCTACAGTCCTAACAGCTTCTTAAGCATGAAACTGCCTCGTATCAGATGCGGGGAAAAGGGGAAAGCAAGCGTAGGCCTCCTGATTCTTGGAGAAGTAGGAAGGGATGACAGCAGTGCTGCTCAAGGCAATTTATGTTCCTTTGCTCTAACACAGATAACATCCCAGGTGTTGGTTGGCAGGAGCCAGGGCAGACAGTTGTACTAGCAGAGCTGTGTGGAAGGAGTGAAGAATGAAGTTAGTTGAAGCGTGATCTGTGTGCTACTCTGACTCAGCACATTGTTGCTTGAACTTACACAAGGAAAACAGCAGAAAACTTTTGGGGAAAGAGAAGGTGATGTTTGCTGAAATATGTATGATGGGCATTTCTAATGGCCAGAACAAAAGATATTGTATTCTAAGCTATTCTTGTTTGAAGCTTGGAAATATTCCCTTCTTCTTTTTGTTATTTCATTTGACTTTGTGAGATTTTTGTCCTGAAGGATTCCAATGAAGAGACACTATCAAGCCCGTCTGTTACCTCAGAGGGTATAGAGCTGAGCTACTTTCATGGTAATACCAAAACATACTACAAAGATTATTCTTTACACTGGAAGTTTGTATTATGGTTGTTTTGAAATGATAAATAGTCATACACAAAAAATGCCAGCTCTTTTCAGGAAATCTAGACAATAGGAGAGTTGTTTTGCCATCACTTAATGGTTCTCTGGTATTAAACTTTGGTCAAGAAAATATGCTTTATTATGAAATATCTAGATATAATGCTGACCAACAATACTACTGAGAGTGTTTTGTTTTCCAGTCTCCAAGTGTGTACTTGATACTGGCGCATGGCAAGAAGTGCCTGCACAGCAGACTAAGACATGCAAGTTGCATTGTGAGTTCTGATTGAAACCTTTGATATTTGCCATAAAGTAGCACAGAAGGTCTTAATCTATTTAAAAAAAAAAAAAAAACAACAACAACAAAAAAAGAACACTATACCAGCAGGTAAAATTTAAGTGACTGAATGCTGAATGTTACAATTCATCCAGTTCACATCTCTAGACATTTACATTCCAGATGGGACAGAAGAAGCCAGATCCACACCAGTGATGACCAAGTGACCTGGATCAGTTCTAGGCCACTATAAGAACGGGGATATTGTCAGCTCTGAACTATTTCAATCCAAAACCAGGCTAATTGGAATTGTAGTTTCTTTGCTGTAGCAACTAAAAGAAATCTGTTCTACAAATATTATGGTTCTAGAAGTGCCCGTAATTAAGGTAGCCCTGTTTTAGTGACCCCTTTATTTTTTGAAAGTTCTGTATTTCACTACAGCTCTTGTTGTTGTTGTTGTTGTTATTGTTGTTTTCCCCTCTCTTTTTATCATTCTCTGTGTTTGGAATGTGTGAAGGTTTTTTCTTTCATGACTTATATAAGGTGAAGAAAGTCAACTTTCACTTTAAAAAATAATTAGGAAGGCTGAGGGAAGAAAGATTTAGGGATGTAAAGTCATGAACGAGGTAGCTAATTTGAAATTAAATTGAAGTGACAGGGTTTGGCTACCTTGGAGAAATTATTTTGAATAAATAAATTACACTTGCTTGTAAGCAGTACACTTCATATAGAAAAGAAATGCTGCAAGTCAAGAGGGGAAAAACTCATGAGGAGTGCTGGTGCATGTTTTAGTCAGGGAGCATGTTCAATAAAATATCTTGAAGGAGAAGGCTGCCAACAAAAGACTGATAGGATTTTTTTTGGTCCTCACTGATGCTTTTTCTATGATGCTATGTAGGTATCCAGGAAATCTTGATCATCAAATTATGAAAGTGATTCAGTGTCTTAAATTTAAGTGACACAACCCAAAAGATACATTGGTAATATGCAAGTCCAGAATTTAGAGATAGGAAAGAAATACCTCCGTTTACTTACAGAGCTATATTGGTTTAAATCAGTTGAGGACTCAGTGTCTTTTCTAGGAAAATTCATGCTCCGAGCTTACTCTGCAGTACCTTTCTATTTTGTCATCCTGTAAAAGCCTTGCTGGTTTTTATCTTCTTTAATATCTTGAATCAGTATTACTCCCAAACAACTCTTCACTTGAATTTCATTCCTGATAGAGTGTCAATATGAGGGTGCTAGAATGTGTGTCTTGAATGCACACCATATATATTGGGATTTTAAATGAGAAACAAGTCACAGTGTAGGGTTAAGTCACTGCAAGGAATAAATGTCATCCAAGAAGAAAAAGCAACATACCTGCAATTCACAAAATACAACAATGAAATGTGATATAAAAATCTGTTTAGCAGGAGCAAGAGGAAAATAGACCTTGAAGTGTATATAATGGGAATGGGGATATTCTAAACCATCTCTTCTTCATCCTTAAATGATGAATCTTCCAGTGCCCACTGTGAGCTCATCTATCCCTGTGTGGCAGAGGGCATTTACCTGAACTTGTCCTCCTGTTTCAGCTCCCCATGGAGGGAAGAAAACATATTTAACATTGAGCAGGATCAATGCTGCTTTCCTCAACCTTGAAAAGAGATTTGAAAAACATTTCCACTACAACGCATTTTATTTTATTCTTTCCAAATAACAGCCTAATTCAAAGGCACATCATTTTCCCACCATTTCTCCAGAGGGTTCTGAATGGGGCTATGAAGACACTAAGCTTACAGTTGCTTTCAATGTATGTGAAGATACAAGAGCAGGTACTATAAATTAGGGCAGAAAGGTTCCTAAAGCAGTTGTTTGGTGGGGTAGAACCAAAGAAAATCTTCCCATAGCGACAAGGGAGGCTCTCAGAGGACTTTGTTTCTCTGCAGTCATAAATCTGGATGATGAGCACCTAAACTCAAGAGAGGAAGAAGGGAGACAGAATGTAATTTCCAGCAAGTATTTGAGGAAATGTTCTATGTATCTATGATTGCATTTGCTATTTATAGAAGAATAAAGCCTCTCCATTCAATAATATGGAAGAAATTTTACCCACAGGAAACTGAGATAACCTTTCTCACCCTAAGAGCTGGCTATGGATCCCACTAATCTTGTTGCGCTTCCACCATTGTCTAAAATTTTCTTATGAGTTGGTTGCAGCTCATTTATTTTACAAGCCTTGTTCCTGCTGAACAGAAAATATTGAATATTATACAATAAAGATCTACTTACATTTTTGGAAAACCCAGATAGTGCCATGCTGCAGAGTAGGAATTTTGCTAAAATAATCATATATTTAAGTAACATCTCATCTTGTACTGCAGTTATCAGAGTCACACACAAGCAGTTCTGGTGCTTAATATGGACTGCCTCCATTTAGTATTGCTGTTACATCCCAGCGCTCTGCTCTGGTAACATGAACAGTGAAGTTGCTCAGGGAACCCTCCTGTAGTGATCTAATAATCCAGAAATAATGGGAGAAACTAGCAGCAATGGAACTGGAACACTGCTCTTACCCTGAAAATTGGCTTACTTTGATTAAGCAGTGCAAAAGAGTTATCAGAGTGTTTATTGAATTTTACAGGTTAAAGGATCACTGGACTAGGCACACGCTTCTCTTACGAAGGTGAAAGCACTGCTATGAAGGTGAAAGACTGTTCACTTGGTTTCTGAGGACAAATTTCTATTTTACTCTTCCATCTCTGAAAGTATCTTTTGGAAGGCTAAAGATTTTTTTTTCTCATTTCTCTTAGTACAGTAGGTTAAAGTTACACAGTTAAGTAATATCGCCACAAATTGCCTTTTTTTTTTAATACCTCTTTGAGCAGACAATGTTCAGATCATCCTGTGGCAGGGTGAAGCATAACTTCTAACATTTGCTCAATGTGAATTTTCCTTTATGTCATGAACACCAATGCCGAGCTCTTTTTTCACTGCATAGGCTGCAGAATGTCAGCCAGGGGCTGCTCACAAATGCTAGCATGAGGCTCAAGAAGTTCTTTAGACTACCTTTAATCTATCGATACAAGCCAGGGAATGTAAGGATAGAGCACAGTCCTGCTGAAAAGGACCTCAGGGTACTGGTGGATGGCAAACTGGAACATGAGCCAGCACTGTTCCCTGGCAGCCCAGAAAACCAACTGTATCCTGGGCTGCATCAAAAGAAGCGTGGCCAGCAGGTCGAGGGAGGTGATCCTGCCCCTCTGCTCTGCGCTGATGTGGCCTCACCAGGAGTACTGTGTTCATATGCAGAGTCCTCAGTACAGGAGACACATAGAGCTGTTGGAGCATGTCCAGGAGAGGGCCACAAAAATGATCCAAGGGATGGAACACCTCTCCTATGAGGACAGGCTGAGAGAGCTGGGGCTGTTCAGCCTGGAGAAGAGAAGGCTGCGAGGTGACCTGAGAGTGGCCTGTCAGTATCTATATGGCACTGTAAGAAAGAGGGGGGACAGACTCTTTAGCAGGGTCTGTTGTGACAGGACATGGAGAAAGGGTTTCAAATTAAAACAGAAGAGATTCAGATTGGATATAAGGAAAAAGTTTTTTACAGTAAGGGTAATGAAGCACTGAAATGGGTTGCCCAGAGAGGTGGTGGATGCCCCATTCCTGGAGATATCCAGGGACAGGTTTGGGCTGGACAGGGCTCTGAGCAACATGGTCTAGCTGTAGGTGTCTCTGTTCATTGCAGAAGAGTTGGACTAGATGACCTTTAAGGGTCCCTTCCAACTCAGATAATTCTATGATTCTATGCTTCTAAAGTTGGTGGCACTCAAATGGATGACTCAGAGAAGTCACAGCTGAATTTAGGTGTTCTTGCTTTCTGGAAGGCTGCAGACAAACTAGTATAACTAAGTTGTGAGTGTAGCTTTTAATGATCATACCCAAGCTGTATGTCTTTAAATATGCTCACTATTTTAATCCATGGCACTGCATTTACACACTTTGCCAGATGAATGTGTTCCATCTGTCCTTTTCTTCAATGGCATATCAAAAACATTAGCTCAGACAGTAAATCTGTGCAAGGGTTAGCCATGGTCGATAATTTTTTTCATCATCTGTCAAAGTCTATGAAAGATCAGTGATATGGAAAAATGCCACAACGTTATTCTGACCAATAAAGGACAGAGAGGAAAACTGAGGGGGAGACTTGTAAGGTGCAACAGACAACATTTTTGGTACATAAAATGCTTAAAATAATTCGGGAGATCAGAGTCAGAGTGCTGGCTGGATTTGTGATGATTGTCTCATTGATACACACCTGGATGGTACACACTTTATTAGCCTGTTTTTGTTTTTCCTAGCAATCCTTTTAAAGTAAGCATTCTGCAGACATTTGGAAACATTCTGTTGTCATGTACATCTATGCAGACTTGCACCACAGCCCTTGAGTGAATCCCAGATAACATGGGAATATTCTGTCAACAGGAGGCACGTTGTGCTGACAGGGGCTCATGTGCTTCCAGACATGCCCAGGTTGTAGACTGATAGACTCCAGAGGTGTGTTAACAGTGTTGAACTGCTTTTGCGTTTTCCACTCATGATGTTGTCATCTAGTGCCTGGTTTCTGGCTGCAGTTTTTGAGCTCAGCTGGTCAGGATTTACAGCTAGTCAGGAGTTCACCTCCAGCTCTTGGCAGCTCTGTTTTGATTGAGAATGGCTTTTCTCTTGGCTGGAAGACATTCAAACAGATGAGCAGAGCTTGCTCAGAAAGATGGGTTGATTCTGGGACACCTTGCTTTAGGGAAAGAGGACCAGAGGACTTCAGAAATGGAGAAGGGAGATACCAGGCCTGTCTCTGAAGACTGGGCCAGCCAAAGCCACTGTTCATTAGTGTCAGCAAAGGCTTCAGCCAGAACCACTTTCTGTCTTCTCCTCCTCCTGGTTCATGCTTTATCCCTGCTGTTGTTTGCTCCACTTCTTTCTCCACCTGCCACCTTGCTGACAGAGCTTCTCTAGCTTTGCAACGCAGCACCAGCTGATATTTGCCTCATTAAGAGCAGTTTCTGATAAACACCAACCATCCAGGTGCTTAGAAGCATAGTCTGTTCTGTCATGAGCAGGACAAAGTTTCTCCTTGCCCTGTGCAGATGCCAAAGAATAACTGTGAAGCTGAAGGGCAGATGATTGGCCAAACTCCTCCATGCACTCTTGGGATACAGCACCCACAAAACAATGTGCCCATGTGGAGCTTTTGCAACATGTTCTGGAGCACGAATTTGTGCCTCCTGAGCATTTGTGATGACCTTGTCGAGGAACTATTCCTTGTGTGTTATTGTTCCTTGTGTAGCTGTTTCCACTGGTACCTGGGCAGATGGGTGGCAAATGGGCAAAGCAATCCTTTCCATAGTCCTCTTCCCATCATGAAGGAGGAAATCTCAGCTCCTTACCACTCCGGGCACAATTTTGGCTTTTCCTTGAATTAATCCCATGCTAGTAATGTGTAGAAGCAGCTGAACTGAAATTCAGAGTGCAAAGCTGACCCTAAGGGGGAAACTTGGGAAAGTGTTAGCATACAAATCCTGCATCAGGCTCTCGTGGGGCTCGTGGTGTGAGATAGCTCTCTAGGGTCTGTCAGCTCCTCTGATGTTAGTAAGCATTGTGATGTGAGCTGAGAGTGCACAGAGCAGGAACAGACACTGAGCTGTATGGGCACTCAGTGGTACCACGTGCTGCGAACCAGCATAACTTTGTGGGATTCATACACATCTGTTGAGGAGCAGCCAGAAAAACTGCTGCTGAAAACATGCTGTGACAGATGTATGTTTAAAAGTAAGCAATTAGGCAAAGCACCGTCATATATGTGTCTGCTCATATGTGGGTAATGGCATTAGTAACTCTAGATGTCTTTTGGGAAAATTTTCTCCTTTTATATTTTATTAAATAATCATTTTCAGACAACTGAGTCATCACATTACAATAATGATAAGAATATTTTTAACAGTGAATATTTTCACTGGTGTCTGACAAATATCTATTCGCTTTCATGGGAGAGATTGTTTAGATAAGAATAAGGAACATATCCATTAGAAGAAAGAAACACAGACATGTCTGTCATTCTAGAAGTATCGGAAAGCAAGGGGAAGAATAGGAGGAGAGATAAAATGGGAGAAGTTATAAATTAGGATACTTCAGTAGAATTAGCTGCAGATATTCTATATATATAGTTCTGATATTTTATAAATATAGATATTCTGATATCTTTGCATATATTCTATTCCCTGTTTTTATTCTTAATGACATGCAGAAAATGAAACGGTTAATTTTTAAAACTTACTATAGTATTAAACACAAAAGCTGAGTGATAGGCACTTGAATAATTTGAAGTCTAGTAGCAGACAAACTGAAATGATAAAAAGTGACATCTAACCATTAATTTTGGCTTATACTTCAGTTTGCTTGCTGTTATTGTGCATTTTTATTCTCCTTGCTTGTACTTAATTTACACAGAAAACCTATTGCCCTCATTGTTTCTGATTCACATTCTGAATTCAAGTTCAGGTATGATCATTCATTCACATTGTTAAATGCTGGTCTTTCATGAAGACATTTTTTAAATGGTTTGCTTAATATTTTTGTACATACTTTGAAATATTGTAAATACTAGTCATTATTCTTAGCTTCTAAATGTTCTTTGGTACAATATTAAAACAAAGTACTCACCATGAGACAAAGAAGCAGCTCAGTTCCTATTTGCAGCCCTGCAGTGATTGATTTAGAGTAGCTCTTCTGGTCCGCTTTGCCGAGAGGGATGGCATCTCAGGCATCCTGGTGCTGCCTCTGGTGAGGATGGCAAAGACACGCCATCCATGAATGAGCATGAATAAGAACTTTGGCTATTAAGGTTTCTGCCTTGTGAGCAAAAAGAAAAGTTTGGGGTTTGATTTGTTTGTTTTCCTTTCCAAAGCAGGTTCTGATCTTTTGATGGAAAGTACTTTACTAATACAAAATACGATTACATGCGTCCCAAGTGAGCAAATAAATAAGCTTAGTAATGATAGTCTCACCCATTAGTCTAGTCACTGTGCAGTCATAACAGATGACAGCTCATTCCCTGCAAAACTGCAGGATTAAGGGAGGGCAGAAGGGACAAGTGTAGCAAAAAGTTAATTTCCAGGAAGGATGAGGTTGTCGTGGTCAATCTGAAAAGCACTTGTCTTGCCGCACTGGTTATCTCACCAGAGTGAGGGTGCTGTTGGCAGTGCAGAAAAGAGAATTTTGAGGTTGGATGATGGGAGAAATTAAAATTCAGCTTAGTGGTTGTTCTCAGGGACCTGCTCTCCTTGAATATATAGTGGCATTAGCAAAAACCGTGAGAGTAACCAACACTGCCACAGTCCATACAGATGTTGAAGGAGTGGTTGGATCCTGCACTGTGCCACCAAATACTGCAGCTGACAGAAACCTAATGTTTTCTGTACCAAGATGAATATTCTATATTAGAAGGGATTCTTCCATTGGTGGTATGAGACTGACTCCTGAGAAGCTGACTGTGCTTTTCCTAGTCTGTTTCCTTGATGAGCTGCCTGGAGAAGCAGAGCAATGGTAGAGTCAGCATAAAGACTCACTTAGCACTTTTACATTCCTCATTGCATTATTTACTGATAAATTAGTACAACCAGGTTTTGTGTATCTAAGCAGTTACAGTGACATTTTTATATAGCCACAAGCCCACAAGAGGAATGACCTGATCACCTCTGTTCTTTGAAAGGAGTTAATAACTTTTGCATTTCCTTTCCACTTCCACTTGTAGGTGTTTGGTAAAATTAAGCAAAATTGCAGACTTCCTAAAGGCCTATAGGGAACTTAAATTATTCAATCTTATTCACGTGAGTCGTGTTGTTGGAATGGTGTGACTTTACAACCATTTAGACAAAAGTGAATTTAAAGTGCTTTTAAGCTGGAATCTACTCTCTCTCTTTCTGGAAGGGCTACTGAATAATTTGTATAAATTCACTAAGACCATTTCCATGGACTAGTGCTATCTAGATTCGGGACTTATCTGTACTGTGTAAAACCGAAGAGATCTGAAGGAGATGTTCTTCTATAAAGGATTTTAATATGAGCAGTGACCGTTTTGTTATTTAGCTTGGAATTGTGCATGCAGCCTGCCTCAACCCATATTGTACAAAAATGCTACACAGAACTATTATAGGTGTAGCTTGCAGCCTTGATTGTGTCAGGATGAAACAATATGGAGAACGTCATTGATGTATTGGGGAAAAGAGTAGAGAGAAAGGTCCCTTCTTGCAGCCTGTGCTGTCCTGTAGTCTGTTTACCAAATGGTTTAATGTTCTGCTAAGAAGGGTCTTCTTTAGCATGTGTGGAGAACTGGATATCTTCAGTTTTCCCTTCTTTTAGAAACTGTTCCTTCACAAGAGGAGGTGTGAGGAAGAGGTGGCTGTTGCTTCCTGCTGAGCAAAGGGGAGAGCAACAGCGTGGGGGGGGAATAAGCAATGGGGAAAATGCAGCAAGAATCTGGAACTCAAGCAGAATGGGAGCTGCTGTCTTCAGCCATGGTGGCCAAAATGCCACAGCGGGCCAGGCAGAGGCTGCCACGGCTCTGAAAGTCAGCAAGTTTGATGAAAGCAAACCAAAGTACAAACTTGCCCTGCAAGGATACAGTGAGCAAGGGAGGGTGCTTTGTACAGCCCATCTGACTGACTGAGGTTTAAAAGCCTTTTGACCTTTCTTGGAAAATTCACTATAAGGAAGAGATTCAGACAAACGCTCCTCAAAGCCCTCGGGTACTGGATCTGACTGGGATGGAGTTAACAACACCTAATTAACTTGTGGTCCCACCATGACATACAACAAACCACAGCGGGCACCTACACTATACACTCGCTACAAGAAAGAAGCTGAGGCCCTGGAGCATGTCCAGAGAAGGGCAATGAAGCTGTGAGGGGTCTGGAGCACAAGTCTTATGAGAAGCAGCTGAGGGAACTGGGATTGTTCAGTCTGGAGAAGAGGAGGCTCAGGGGAGACCTCATCGCTCTCTATAAATCCTTGGGAGGAGATTGTGGCAAGGTGGGGTTCGGCCTCTTCTCCCATGTAACTGCGATAGGATGAGAGGGAATGGCCTCAAGTTGCGTCAGTGAAAATTCAGGTTGGATGTTAGGAAAATGTCTCCTCCAAGAGAGTGGTGAGGTGCTGGAAGGGGCTGCCCAGGGTGGTGGTGGAGTCACTGTCCTTGAAGGTGTTCAAGAAATGAGTAGATGTGGCACTGAGGGACATGGGTTAGTGGGCATGGTGGTGATGAGCTGACAGTTGGATTAGATGATCTCAGAGGTCTTCTCCAACCTTGGTGATTCTTTGATTCTATGATTTTATGATGTTCTTGCTTAAAACTTAGCTATTGCTGAAACAAAGCAAAAGTCTGGTATGCAATATGTACACTTTCTAAAAAGCTAAAACAGGTAGGTAAGGTCACATGTTTTTCTATTTCCTCTTTTTATGCTCTTTCTGATCACTGCATAGTTTAAAAAAAAAAAAGCAGCTGCTGTTGTGGGGGACCTTCTCTGTCTGCAATTTGTAACTCTGTGGCTGTCACACAGCAGATGAAGTGGTGCTGTGAGAGCCAGGGGGAGAAAGCTGAGCAACTGAGGCAGAAGGAGAATTTTCAGATCTGATGGAGTTAAAATTATCGGGGGAATTTAGATAATCTTTCATTTTTACCTTTTAAATTATTTTTCTAGCATTCAGCTGAGGGCTAATGACTGACTAATGCTTTGTAAGAAGGATGTTTTTGTCAAAGATATTTTCTTGGAAATAAAAAACATAATGATGTTAGAATATATTTTGAGACATTCAGCAGGTAACCTTTAAAAACTGTGGAGCTGCGTATTTGGCATCAGAACCACAGGGAAGCATAATGGTGCCCAGCATGACTTGTCCACCCCCCATTTGATTTCCAGCTTCCATGTCACGTTGTCTTGTTCTTGTGCAGTACTGGGGAGCTGTAGACCCTCTTCCTAAATGGCAGAAATGGAAAAAGCAGTAGGATCTGAACATCTTTGCTCCATTTGAAACACCTCTTCACCCCCTGGGAGCCCCATTCCTCATATTTGCTCTGTGAAGAATCAGTAGCTTAAATTAGAAGTGGAGGAAAGAAAGAGAAGAAAGAAATCCTCTGAGATCAGCCAGCCTTACCAGTAATTTTCAAAACCTACTTCAGTTTTAAAACCTTTACTTTCCAGGTGGCATTATAACAGGAGTCTTCGATGATGTATATATGTGTTTTCTTATTTGTATAGCTGTCTTAACTCTGGTTTGTTCATCTTCTCTTTTTTCCTAGTGGAGTTTTTATACTGTGATTTGGCTTCCATGAAGTCTATTCGGCAATTTGTGCAGCAGTTTAGAGCAAAGAATTGTCCACTCCATGTGCTGGTGAATAATGGTGAGTTCCATTTCCTCTTTACATATCTGCATGGGGAATGTGACAAACAGGCCTCTCCTATAGCTTCACATTTCGGACTGATTATCTGAACCAGACAGCAGGTTATAGCATGGCTGCATTGACAGGGATGTCTTTCTAGGAGTTAAATTGTAATTTATGAGAGCATCAGCTGAGCAAGTTGAGCACCTGGGTGCCACCTCTGTTATCACAGACCTTGCTGCTTGCTGTGTAGCTTAGCTTTCCAGCACTAAAACTCATGCAGTGGCAGCAGAATCTGAGCATCCCTTAAAAGGAAGCAAAGCAGAGCAAAGGAAAACTATACTTCGTGGCTGTAGAAAAACAGCCCTTTCACCTTTGGACCTTCAGTCCCTTTATGTTTTCCTTGTGTGAACACATACGTTTACTGTGTCTGTGTGGTGAGCTAGATTCAGTGGTCAATCCATTAAAAGTATAATCTAGTAAAGTATCCGGGCACCTCAGAGCAGTCACTGCTTAGATCAAGCTGCTGCTGGAAGGTTGTCCATCAGGCTGCATCCTCAGTGGTCACAGAACAAATTAAAAGGATGATATTTATCTTGCAGTTATACAATTATCAAATGAATCTCATTACTCTTAGGGATTGAAACTTTGTTATGCAAATACTTGCCATCTAATTACGCTTTATAGCCACAATATTTTTTGGAAACTAGCCCGTACAATAATTTTCCTCCAAAGCGCTGTATGCTCTTTCCAAAAGGGGAGTTTTCTCCTATGTGTTTAACTAGGGGAAAAACCTGCCAGCAACAATTTAGGCTTCTTTTAGAAGCTTTCTGCTGTTATATGCTGCTGCTCTTGTTTTCCCAATTATTTGCATGTGTTTTTATTAAGGCATCCCAAAAAACATTTTTTTTCTTGTACACCCTTCAGTCCAGGTGAGGGCAAACATGCTGCAAGTAAATGATTTTGTTACATTTACTGGTGCCTCGTGGAGCTCTTAGTAAGGCAACTATTGCAGTAAAAATTCAAGAATATTTTATTTCATGATTGATATGAAACATTTATGAAATGTTCAAGGAAGTGTTCATTTTCATTTCATTAACCAAAACGGTCTATCATTTTTATTTTAATTGTAAAGTACTTAAAGGTTATGGATATCTAATCCTGGCTACAAAATCTCCCTTGTTGTACATGCTTTCTTTTAAAGATGCACGGTGCAAGCCGTTACACAGATGGGAAGAAAACTGCATCTTGAACACATATAATTTTGTGGAACAAAAGTTTTTGTGATCTTTGAGAACAGCCCCTAACCTCCATTAGTTTCCTACCAGAGCAAAGGTTAGGCTTTGTTATGGGACCTGGGGACAGCTTGCAAGAAACGATGGGCCTAAAATGACAGCACAGATGGAAAGCCTTCTGAAGTAAAGGGATTGGTTCTGCCCTAGCTGCTGCTGAATGGATAAAATTGCAGTTAAATGCATCTTCTTGGTCAAGAAACAAAGTTAGATGACAATAGATCTCATAATATGCTTAATATAAGACCAAAGACCCAAAGCTTCTTTTGGGAAGGAAGCTTGAGACTAATACTTTTCTGAATCAGACTTTCTAGAAGGGTCTGTTGTGATAGGACAAAGGGAAATCATTTCTAAAACAGGAGATTTAGACTGGACATAAGATAAAAGCTTTTTTGCAATAAGGGTGGTGAGGCACTGGCACAGGTTGCCCAGAGAGGTGGTGGATTCCCCGTTCCTGAAGACATTCGAGGTCAGGCTGGACAGGGCTCTGAGCAATCTGATGTAGCTCTAGGTGTCCCTGTTCATTGCATGGGGGGTTGGAGTAGGTGACCTTTAAAGGCCCCATCCAACTCAAACAATTCTAGGATTCTATCATGACTACAGGAAAGATGTTTGATTTCAGTTATGCTTGGTTAAAAACTACTTAGAATTTGAAAGGAATTCAATTGTTAAAAAAAAAAATCTTATTAGAAGCAAGACTGAAATGAATGGTTTGACCCTGCTTTTTACTAAAATTTTAATAGAATCAAGGAAGTGATCCCATCCAAAGCTGCTGTAAAGACTCCTTTATAATTAAGTTGGTTTCAGACCATTACCTGGCACATCACCATCCTCCACTTCGAAAAGCTCTTTTCCCCATTTTATGGTTGTTTTTGTTTGCTCTTGTAAACGATCTGTAGCATTCCGTTTTGTTCCTAGTGTTAAAGTGAAAGCCAATGTGTTCTCTTGGTATATATCAGGGAAAAAAATATCTAATGGAGGAGCAATGGCCTGACGCTAAAACCTTTGCATCAGTACTGAGCACATACAAAAAAAGTGCTGATTTGGGGCTAATTTGTAGTCTTTTTCTTGTCAATTCTCCTATTCTTTTATTCAGTTTCTTCACTGTTACGCAGTGCATGGAGGAAGGAGATTCAGTCCATCATGGGCTGCAGGGCTGAAGGTCAGAAAACTCATTGCAGTCACCAGCACCACTACCTCCACTGCACGATCCTCTAGAAACAAGTCTGGGTCCCTGGGAGGACAAGGCTTGCAGTAGTTTTTTACGCAGTCACGTTGTTGAGTATGTTTGTCAGTAGCATGTATGCTTTCTGTCAGAAAACTTTGTTGTCAATAGCAAGGCAATTAGCATGGCCACTATATGGCTTAGAGGAATTCCCAAAATGACATGATGGATTTTCTTAATATCACCTAGTACTTTGTTATTTCTTACAGATCTTGAATCTCTAGTGTTCTTGATTTGACGAGTATTCGTTTTCTAGTGTATGAGGTTGAGCCTTCAGGCGAGGCATCTGGTCAGTGTATTTCTAAGCAGTCACATACTTTTAAGAGTCTGACCCAAAGTCTGTTGGGCCTGATAGAAAGTTTCTATTAGGTTTTGAAAATGAACTTTGTGCAGGCTCCATGATTTCTGAATCACACCACTGGAAATCTAACAAATATGTTCCTCTGTCTTCACAGGACCAAGAGCTCTATTATCAAAGACTTTATTCTTTTATTATTTCTAATGTAAAAACAACATGAACTGTTACATTGTGTTTCTTTTCACAACATACTAGTGTTATTTAATTGCTTTAAGTTAAAATCTTTCAAATTGATTGATACAATCACGTCTATATATTAGTGATTATCCACATCATATCACCATGAATATTTATACTTCATTTATGTGACAGCATATGATATTTGATGTGGGCTTTTGTGAGCCTAAGAAAAAAACAGTTGTTTCAAGAAGAACTGAGGAAAGTTCTAATGTTAAACAATAGTGCAAATTATGAAATTAACATTGAAATATTAAATATAGGTGATTTGGAATGAATTGCTGTGTTAGGTAAATAATCAATACTACATGATGAAATTCTGCAGTTTCTGAGGTTGCTCGTGATTACAAAAAAATGTATCTGCTCTCCATCACTTGCTTGGCTCAAGATCTAGTTGGAAATTAATTTAATTTAATACCAAACTCCTGAGTTGCAAAATATTCTTCTAGAGCTAGACACTCAGATCCCACAAGAACTTCAGTAAGGTTTAGGTATCCAACTGCTTCAGGCATTTTAAGAAGTCTAACGTGAACATTCAGGGCTTTCAAAGTGGAGATTAGTGCACTGTAGTCACCTCTTCTCTTTTTGTTATAGTTGATTTTAGCATATGCATTTAACTTTCTAATTTCTAATTTGAAAGGAAAAATTTGGTTGAATGCACACATGATTTCAGCTGACAAATAAAAGCC
Source organism: Numida meleagris (assembly GCF_002078875.1). Taxonomy (NCBI): domain Eukaryota; kingdom Metazoa; phylum Chordata; class Aves; order Galliformes; family Numididae; genus Numida; species Numida meleagris. The sequence continues at coordinate 126,558,060 of NC_034409.1, forward strand.
TGTTGTTCCATTGCTTTGCTTTCTGCATCAGTAATGTGCGTGCTCAGCTCTTGTTTTTTTAAAATAAACAAAACATGTTAGAGATGCAAATGTGGTATTGCATAAACATTCTTTAAAAAACAAAATGTGCTAGTAGTAAAAAGGGAAAAATTCTTGTAACATTGAAATATAATGTATTTTCTGTGGGGAAAAAAAAATTAAAAGGAGGTTAGCTAAGTAGCTGCAGAACGATGGATACAGTAACAACCAGGTTAGAAAACTTAACCTGACAAAAAGTCAGAATAATGCATCTTCCAGTCCACTAATTCACAATTGGTGTCAATTTTTGTTTTTAAAGCATTTAGCATATTACAGCATTACAGTAGTGTAATCATTTAATACACTCATCAAATAGTATTAGCATTAGGATTTATTAAAAAGACATCTATCTCCATGAGGCTACAAAAGGAACAGATGTAAACACTGTAAAATTCCATAAGCAGTAGTTACTGATTCATGTGAGAGATATTTTTTTCTAAATTGAAATCAATCGTTTTTTCTCTGTGCTATAAGTTTCTGAATGTCCTTTAGATAATGCTTTTACTTAAGTGTTTGTTGCAGTACTTAATGACCTTAAAACCATGTGCGCTAACACCAAAATCACATCTTTAGCAACAACAGTATAGCGCCAGATACCAAACACGTTGTCTAGTTCATTAAAAATGACATAGCAACTACCTTCCCTGTTGCACTTTAACAAATGGTTTGTAATTTTGCCTGCAGAATAGAAAAAGGCTGAAAGATAACTACATTTAGTGCATGTCTTGGCACGCACGCAAACAGAAAAAAATTAGAGATTTCAGTATATTATTGGCCTATTGTAGGCAGATTACATTTAATATGTTTTGGGTTGAAATCTATATGAGCTCATTTAAAATCAATAATTCTGAACTAGTGGATAATTCAGAGTTTCATAGTCCATAATTTGTAGATCATCCGAGAAATCTCAGTCTCTTGACAGAATGCATAAGTCTCTATAATCTTCCCTCTTTAGTGTTTACAGCAGAATAAAAGCTGTATCTGTAGGTAAGCTTGTGTAATATCGATATATGCTTTCGTGCTACCTACCTGTAGTTCAGCCATGTGGAGTGCAGTCACAGTCCTCTGCACTGAGCCATTTGCATGGAGTAGTCCCATGGATGCTGTCGCTGTTGATCACACATACAATTATTCTTGTGATTGAGTATTTGTAAGAACAAATCTTCAGAGTAAATGTGAGATTTGAGGGTTTGGAACAAGTGAATATAACAAAAGTAAGCAAATTTATAGGTTCTCACTTACTTGACAGGTCTTATGGATTGGTTACGTTTAAACATAATTACTTATGTTATAGCAGCGGGATCCAGAAAAGATCCTGTCCCACCAGATTAGGTAAGAGCCAGCTCCCCTCTCTGTAGCAGCTGCAGGCTGCTAAGACTATAAAATGGAGTGGAGAGAAACCAACCCAGAGAAGTGGAAAATCACTGGGGAACTTTCCCTGAGGGAAAGTTAGTGAGGAGGATTGCTGTTGACTCCAGCGGAACTTGGATTTCATCAAAAATAATGCTTTTCCTCCAGTCATACAGAAGGCTGTGGTGAACTCAGGAACTGGTCTCATGTGAATCTTATCCCAGTGTCTTGACTGCAGCATCATTTTTTATCTGTACGCTGCCTCGAAGACCAATTAGAGCAATATTTAATTGAAGATGAGGTGAAAGCGGGGAGAGAGGAGGACAAGCAAGGAGAAGAGGGAGAAATAGGGGAGAATAAGCAGAAAGACAGCTGATCCTTTGCCTGTATGTGATGGGTAATGGTAGACACCATGAGAGAGCTGGGCCTCTGGGAGATGTTTAGAGCTGGAAAAGGTAATTTGAATTTGGTTTAAAATGAATTTCCTACAGGTGATGGGAAAAACTGGAAGAGTCATAAGAACAGTAACATACAATATTAATTTGTTCTAGAAGCAGGTTTTTTTTTTTTAGAGGCTCAGTGTATGACTGATGACATTTAGAGAAATTTCTCAGCAGCGGTATCTTTATTAGAGAGATGACTGGAAATTATGGGGAGGTTTGCTAATCACACTGCACTTTACAGGTGTTAGCTGCCTTGGGTACTGGAGGCAACTTGCCTGGGCACACGTGTCACAGCACCGTGCTCCTGCTGACAGTACCCAGCCTGGCCTGTCCAGAGCTACCAAGAGTTGTGCAGTGCTCACATCTACTTAGTGCCCAGATTTTTAGCAGCAGTCACCAGCTAGAGCTTTTGTTGTACTTGGATAGCATTGCTGTCTGCCACAACGATACGTATCCTCTATAAAGATATCAGATTTCTTGTAAAAGGTTTATTTTTTATTTGAATTACTAATATGTCAGAAGAGCAATTTTGGGTTACTTCCAAGTGTCAGACTGTAAGGATTTCATTCATTAAAATCTTGACTTTTGTTTGATGTTATCTCTGTCTTTCTAGTTATTTCCAAAGCTTTTTCTGTGTCTGGGATATCAAACATTTTATGAAAAAGGAAATATCTCAGGCTCCATATGCTGCAGGTTCTTGACCCACTTGCTTTTATGTCCTGAATATGATTTTTTTATCAGTGGAAGACAGACACAAAATTCAGCTGTTGATGGATTAGGAAACCCAACTGGTTCTGCTTAAGTGTTTGGGACATTTGCCACTGGCTTTTCTGAGAGGCAGGAATGAGCCATGGTTTATTCTTACCTAATCTTTTCATAGCTTTTGGGCAAAATATTTTTTACACAGACTGAAAAACAAGATATTTTAATTCTAGGAGAACTTTCTATTGAATGAAAAAACTATGATTGACTTTCATATTTTCAGGTTGTGAGGGGGATAACTCACCATTGTGCCAACACTAATAACAAAACATTCACTGAGCACATACTTAGGATTTTTTTTTCCTAGCCAGAAATGACTACAAATGCTTGGATTTATTTTCGTGTAAAACCAAAACTTCACTTATGGATCATATTTTCTTTTTTTAACTGATACAGTTTTCGGGGAACTAGCATGCATTCTTGTATGTTCAGTATGTTGCAGCATGACACTGAATCCAAAAATGAATCTGAGGTATTATAGCCAGTTTTCTGCTGAACCCCCCAAGGTCGGAGTTTTTGCTCTTATCATCCTTTCATCCTTGAATAAGGACTATCTGCATTTTTTTATTTCTCCTTTAATGGGCTGATAAACTAAAAACTTGTCTTGGCTGGAAATACACAATTATTTATCTCTGTTGGCACAGCCAATACAGTCCACTTCTCACTTCTACGTGAGTGCATGAGCATTATCAGCAGGCATTGCTCACTTTGCAGTTCCTCTTAGTTGGACCGATTTCTAATGTTTAGGCTAAAAGTTTTAATGCCAGCTATTTGCCTTAGGCTGATTTATTTTTATTTAATATTTGTAATGCTAGGTAAAAGGGTTTATCTGTTTCCAGATAAGAGCAAGTAAAAACATATTGTTTTTTTTATGATGACAAAACTGATGGCAAATTTCTTTAAAGAAGCTCTTCACATGTTATCATGTTTTGGAATTGGGACTTGATTGCCAGCAAGCTGCTGCCTTTGTGTCGAAGATGGATGAACCTTTCACCACCAGCAGAAAATTCCCATGCTGCACTGAGACAGAAGCATTTTAAGTGTTCCAGTGTGAAAACCATCCTTCATGTTCTAACACCTAAAAATTTTGCCTGTACCAAGCACGTCCTGACTCGGGACTGAGCAGGTCTTGCCTTGATTCATAGCTGAGGCATGGCTGTGGAGATGGGAGGTGATTTCAGCACTCTCCAGATCTAAATGTCTCACGGATATGGCCGGTGAGCTGCTGTAACTGGTGACCTGGAGTTGCTGCTGCCTATATCTCTCTGCACATGCTGGCTGCTGCATTTTTAGACATAAGGACAAAACCAGTGGTGTGGAAAAGGGAGAAGCCCAGTCTGAATGCAGATGGGACAAGACTGTAACTTCCAAGAGACAGATTTATGCAAGATGCGAGGGTGTGGAGAACTGAACTAGAAGAGTGGCAGGTGAGGACTTGAGGGTTTAGAGCAGTCAGACAGAGAGGTTAAAAGGGAGTGATGGCAGAACAGTGAGTGAAGAGCCAGTGGGGAGACACTGCTGTCAAATGAGAACCTCTAGGACAGGGGAAAACCCAGTGGCAGTACATTCATGTTTTCTGATTGAAAGACTTTTAAACTATGAATGTAGCATATATTCCTCTATCAAGAAATACAAAGAGAGAAAGTAGCAAGGGGGAAGCTGGGATTGGTAGCGAGGATGAAGAGAGGCACTTTAACTGGGACCTGATTATAATCTCTCTCTTTTAGTCGAGCCCCTGACTAAGAAACATTTAGATGTAGCATTGAGAGACATGGTTTAGTGGGGTTATTGGTGGTAGGTGGATGGTTGGACTGGAAGATCTTGTAGGTCTTTTCCAACCTAGCTAATTCTATGATTCTATGATTCTAATCATATAACTTTTACAAATTAACTCCCACCTATCCCAGTGTCACTACTGGTGGAAGGTGAGACAGGGAAGGGGAGGCTGGTGGGAGCTTCCCAGTCCTGTAAGGAAACCAGTGTTGGACAGGAGGGAAGGGTGAGAGGTGTGTGAGTGGCAGCACATGGAGGAAGCAGGGTGAGATCCCATGGGACCAGGCACAAAGGACCTAGAGTAGCTGGGTAAGAAAATCAGGGACAGTGAACTCACTGTTTGAAGGGAAGAAGAGAGGCAGATGAAACTGATAAGAATGTCTGGGGCTGAACCCCTCCCCTTCCTGCTGCATGCATGCTGCTCCTCAGTAAGATTGGTGTTGGGTCACCTGATGTTGGACTAGGGGAGGGAGCAGAACACAGGCAAGCATCTGTGGCAAGGGAGACCAAACCTACTGGGGACAGCTCTTCTCTGCAACCCAAGTCTCAGTCCTGGCAGCAGTGAACAAACCTACTTTCAAGTGTCCAGGCCCCTCCAGGGAATGCCTATGCATGCACGAGACTATGTTCCACCACTGAGGACAGACAGATATCCTGGTGTCTGAGGGTCAGGTCCCCTGGTGGGGACTTAGGTGCCACCTAGGTGTGATCATTATCCTACAGCATAAAATTTAGATGGTGGTGTTTACTCCACTATAGCCTATTTAGGAGAGAAGTGGACCATGCTGATATATAGCTAGATAGATCCATTGGTAGAACTTCTGGTGTATTCATGTGGAGTGTAGTGCAATTTGAGAACTCTGTTAGCGGGGAGGTTTGCCCTTTGTGCCTGCGTTCATGGGGGGTAAAACACAAAACCTGTTTGCAGAAAAGGATTTGTGCTTTCATCTGGAGTAACACTTTCATTTTTCCCCTTGGGAATTCTTTGGTACAGTATGTGTCTCCTGCAAACAGCAAGAATTAGGTGAATGTTGTTATATAGGTTCTTCTCCTGCTGTGAGGGCATCACTCATGCAACTGATCTCTTGCACTGCCAGCCAGTCCTCTGGGTTGCCAGGGATATCAGGCTGGCATGTGGGGATGCTGCCTCCAAACGCAGCTCCATGAGCTGCCTAGGAAGAAAGGCATTTTGATCTGCATCTGGAAGAGAGATTTTAAATCTTACCCATGTTATCTTTCATTTATTTTAAGTGCTTTTGAGAGAAGTACCTTTAAAACCTCCAAGTAGCTCGCTGTAAGTAAATCTTAACAAATGGAATACTTGTATTTTTAAATCTATAATAGAATTGAAGGATGTTTTGTGCTGCCAGAGATACAGGAATTACAGCAGTGTTTACCTTCATCTGCAGCACAGGAAAGCATGATACAAATCTTCTTATATAATCCAATAAAAATGCAGTATGCCTGGCCAGTAATGCTTTCATCTCTCATAAACTTTTACTTTTTAGATTCATTATACTGTTAAAATCACATAAGACTAGTTCATGGATGGATCCCAAATAGCTTCACTGGAAATTTTTATAGGCAGTGATGATAGATGAATGATTGCAAAGACAGTTCTCTTGAGTTGTATTCATTCTCTGAGGAAAAATATCCTCTGTTCTCTGCTTCCTACTCATTTGAATAAAAATTTTTCAAAAAAATGTTATAGCTAATTAATATGTGTGTAATTTGAACAAATTAGAATACATAAATAACTGTGGCACATTGGAATGTATTACTTTGTAATAGGAACAGTCACTTAGCGTAGTTGCAAAATCACACATCAATGTGTCATTTAGGCAGTTTTCTACATGCATACTGTCAGCCTTTTTCCTGAGCATTTTGCTAACAGGTAATCAATTGCAAAGCAAAAGCTCATTCTCAGCTTATTTGTTAATTCATTTCCTAATGCCAGGCTCATATCAGTGACACTTTTTTGTCTGAAAACAACCTACCTAAATCTGAGGAAAGAATATAAAGGAAGGTTATATCAGAACTGAGGTGTTTGGCAGAAGAATAAGCAAAACCATTCTTAGTTCATAGTGAATAGTGAAGATGGGGAATAGGGAATAGGTAAGATGGGGGAAAAAAGAAAAAAACATATAAAATAGTATTGGATTAATTTGAAGAATTAAAAATAGAAGCAGCTTTCATTCTTTGAGTTACCTTTCAGGCCCTTGAGTAAAGCTGATGACATTTCTGGACAAAGGAAAATCAATAGCATGCCACTTTTAGTACCTACTGAATGTTAGGTAGTTAATAATTAAAAAAAAAAATAAAAGAAGAATGTTGCAACACTTAGAAGATCTTTCCTTTTGACAGAAAAGCAGCCAGGTTCAGTTTTCTGTTGGGTATTGCTTTGCACACTCACTGCTGGTGAATTAAAATGGCTTCACCTCAACTTAGAGAAAGTGCCTTCAAATTGCAGAGCATCATGTTTTGAAAGCCTTGATATGAACCATGACAAAGATGTTTTAGATAATCTCTGTCTTTCAAATATGTTATTGGATTAATAGTATTTGACCAGCTCTTGAAGAGAAAAAGGGGATTGTAGCAGCAGCAAACCCAAGCGAGAATGGTTGTGCTTGCTCAAGCACTTGAGTACATTTTTGCTCAAGGGAGCCAGTGCAGAGTAGGGCCAATAGGAGTAATGTTGGCCTGCCCAGCCATTGCTTGCTGGATATGATTTGCACCATGGAAAGTTTAGGTTGGATATTAGGAACAATTTCTTCTCAAAAAAAAGTGAGGAGGCAGTGGCACAGGTGCCCACGGAGGTGGTGGAGTCACTGTCTCTGGAAGTGTTCAAGAAAGGTGCAGATGTGGCACTGAGGGACATTTTTAGTGGGCATGGTGGTGCTGGGTTGATGGTTGGACTAGATGATTTTGAAGGTCTTCTCCAACCTTAGTGATTCCATGATTCTATGGTGCAGCTGAATAGCTATAGCAGCCATCTGCAGCACTTCTCTCTGGACAAATTCCTCTATCCTTCCGTCTGACTCTGGTAGCAGAAATGTGTATATTTACTGGAGGGCCTTATAGTGACCCAACGCTCAGGGGGACCAAGAGGAAGCATTTGGGGATCACATCTACTTTGCTGTGCAAGGGCTGCTTTTTGTTCTTTTCTTTTCGTGGACTTTCACTTGATCTGTGTTGCTGCTAATATACATCTTGCAAACTGTTTCTCCCCTCCTTTTCCAAGTTTTAGAGCTTTGGAAGGCAGGATGAACCCCAGAGAGATGCAAATCATTTCCTTGTACCAGCCCCAGTACTCACAGATGCAGTGCTACTCCCATCCGCCCTCCAGCAGCTCCTGCCAAACTTCATCTCTGCTAAAACTCACACTGCAGCTGGCTGAGACTTTGGTTGCCTCCCAACCTTTCCCTCTTTTCCACATCCCAGAAAACAAGACAGCTCCAAGTTCCAACAGAGCTTGTCTCAGTTTCTGTTCATCCGTAGCCTTCACACCACTGTTTAGTCCAGGCCTCTGTTCCAGATGTCATTGTATGCTACATATGCAGGTTTTGGAGGAAAAGGAAGTATTTTTTGTTCTACAGCTATGTGAGCAGTTGCACCAAACATCATAATAAGTGCTGCTGAGGAATGAGAATACAACGGGACACCCAGACAGACAGCCTCTAATTTGTGTCTTTCCATTATTAAAGATGAGATTTGTCATGCAGAGACACCGCATCCGGTGACTGGGTTTTCCCGTCATTCTGAGGGACCTGGGAAAGTGGCTGTTGATGACAGAGATAACACCAGTCAGAGCTTGCATCGAGGCCGGGCGTGTAATCTGCACTGTGTTTCTCTCATCCATTTCATCAGCCAGCAGAGCAGAGGAAGGGCTTTGTTCACGTGTGCTGTGTTACACCCAAACCCTTCACTTGTTCCCTTTCCATTCTGGCCCTATGTCTTCTCTCCTTCCTTCCCCTCACTCTCTCGCTCTGCTTCTCTAGTCATCTTATGCTCCCTTCCTCCCTTGCATTTTTTTTCTATCTGCTATGTTTTATGCATTTTCTTTATGTCCTTTCACCATTTAATTTTCCCCATCTTTCATGCTCATTCTCTTCCCTGACTGTATAATGCAGCACTCTCTACAAACAATAGCATGGCTAATCTCCACTCCTACAAAATGCTCGTCTTTCACTCTGGACTGTGCTTCCTCACAGCGCCAGCAATTTTTGACATGTGTGCCCATTAAGTGGCTGGCAGTCCATAGATGAATCTATGGGTAAAACTATAGGTGTTAAACCATGCTAAAAAGATCCTGAAAGTGTAACCTGTTCCACCTGAGCAGCAGTGGCAAAGCAAAGCTGTCTGATGGTTGAATCCTCTTAAAGAAGGAGAAATGCAGACACACGGCATGAGTAATTTTAAGTGGGAATTTAATATGCCATCATTGGTCTGATGTCAAGCAATGGAAAGTTAAAGGGTTTTTAATGGGCACATGAAGTAGTGTGAGGATGAGGCTGAGATCCTTCTACGTCTGTGAGCAAAGGAGGCCATTCTGCTGTATCACAGTCATGTACATTAGTAAGAAGATAAATGGCCTGCAACATTATTCTCTGTGAACCACGTGTATCTGCATTTAAATTACAAAGGTCAGGTCCACTTGTGTGATAATTAAATTTTAATAAAGTAAGAATAATTTATAACATTAAAATCCACTTTATAATTGAGTGAGATAGCTAACCCCCACACAGCTTCAGTACATGGTACAGTTCACACATTAGCTCAAGATTTTCTGCAAAATGCTGAAATCAACATTGCATGCGAGGGATGTGGATGCTTATTTTAAGCACTGAGTTAGAAAATTGTGGTTTCTAGAAATATATGCAAAACTATTGCCAAAATAAGCATTCAGAAAGTTGTTTCAATATGCAGCTGCATATCAACACAGTAATTAATATATATTGGGTAAATTTACAACATCTTTTTCTCACTCACAGCAGTGAGATTGAAGTTGCATGTTTCAGACAAAGACTCAGCAGATCTTTAAACTGCAGCCATCTGGGAGAGCAGATCTGCTGCTTGGCTTGGTCTTGTCCCTGATTCTCTGTGCTCTTTGATGGAAGGAGCGTTGTTGGGATCACCCCCCTCTTCCAGGTGGAATTATTACTGTTGTAGACCTGCAGCGCTGAATTCTGGCATGCCAACAGAAGGTTAAATCAGCTTTTAATGTTTTCAGAACACTTTTCACACCTTGCATTTATCCTCGCAATCCTGCAGGTAGGGAGGGAGAGTGCCTTACTGCTAAAGGAACGCAAGTGGGGATTTTGACGTTTTTCTCCACAGAAATCAGTCAGTGTCAGCTTTACACCTCACATGCCATCAGCAGTCACTCATTGCTCTAAATGCCATGTTTATCCTGTGCAGCAAGAGATCCGTGCTCCTTCTGTCTAGCTTCTCCTTTGAAATATGAACCATTTTTCCCTCTCTCCTCCAGCTGGGGTGATGCTGGTCCCTGAAAGGCAGACAGAGGATGGGTTTGAGGAGCACTTCGGCTTGAACTACTTGGGACACTTCCTGCTGACTAACCTCCTCTTGGATACGCTGAAGCAATCAGGAACGCACAGTCACAGCGCTAGGATCGTCACTGTCTCATCAGCCACCCATTATGTAGGCAAATTGCACCTGGACGACTTACAAAGCAGGTACAGATCCATGTTGGGTACTCACTGATTTGCAGGAAGAGAGTGCAGATTAAATTGTGGGCTTTTATTGCAGATTATTTTTTTTTTTGCTTTGTTTTTAATTAACAGTGTTTCTCAAGCAATTGCTTACAACTTGAGCAAAGCTTGCAGGCCACAGGTTGGCTGAGGTGAGACACTCCAGATGCTCTAGATATCCCTGTTCATTGAAGGAGGGTTGGACTAGATGACATTTAAAGATCCCTTCCAGCTCAAAGGATTCTATGCCCAAGCACTGCTTCTTTCCTGTGTCATCTTCTGCACTTCCCTGTGGAAACGGAGAACAGGGAGGTCATTGAGATCCCAGCACTTTGCTGTGGCCTAGCAAGGTCCACGGAGCTGCATGGCTATATTCTGCCCAACTACTTTCATATAGGGAAACTGTGAGGTAATATCTACGGGATCTCGGTAACATGAGGAAAACATCAAATGACGTGGTAGATACTTCTGTGCAGAATTGTTTAACTAATTGAAGAATGAGCAGGATAATTGAGATGATACATTTTAAGATTGCCACATGCAGTCACATGTGAAAGTGATGTGCTGATTTGACCTGACCTCAGATCAGATCTCTCTTCTGATAGGCTCCAAAGAGTTGCTGCTTGCACAAACGGACTCTGGATTTTGTGTCATTTCCCTGCAGAAATTCTGTCTTAGTCCTTTGACAAGGGCTTGAACAAGTCTGTAGAGGCACCTGGCCCGAGGTTTCGTTTTGCAACAAAGAGTGGAATTAGAGGGCTGGGCTGTTTTCACTGCACACATTTTACATATGAATGCTGCATTAAGCATGTCAAACTTTGTATTAGGCTTCTGATTACATACTACAGCATCAGTTTTATTACAAGCACATTGCTTAAACTCTGCAGGGTTATAGCAGTTTAATCTATTGCTTGTAAAACAACTGCGGGAAATTATCCTTACTCTTCACTTGATGTATATATTCATCATTTCTGATGTGCATGTGGCTGGATGGCACCACAGAAGGGGACTAAGGGGAGTGTAATTAGTATTTCTTTAGGGTAAAGTGCAGAATGCAAAATTAAATGTGGTTGTTCCATGGCTCTAGATAACAGTAGTTTCTTTGATTATAGCAAAGCCTTGTACTGTGCCTCTTTAGACTAGGATCATCCTTATCTGTGATTCATTATTATTAACTCATATTATAAAGGAACTAGAGATGTTTTAATTAGAAAAATTCAGGCTGAGCATGAACACGGCCAATCTTATGAAAAGAAACAAATATGCACCAGTGAGATTTGCAGCTTTTGTGCCAAATCCTTCCCTTCTGCATTTCAGACACATAGGAGGACAAACTCTGGCTAATTTTGTGCACCTTTTCCCATGTGGGTGCTTTCAGTGCTTCAAGGGAGGCAGCAGTACCTGCTCCCCCAGGCATCGGGCCCCCCAGTGGCTTCCATAAAAGACTGTGAACTCAGCTCCAAACCCCTTCTTTGTTCAGGTAGAAGAAGATACTCTTGTTGTTTTTAACCTAGCTGTTGATATGCCCCTGCGCGGGAGAATAATTTGCTATCTTGTAAGTGGTCCTGCTACACTCAGTGAGATTGCTGGTGCATTCAGGTACGTCTATAGCATGAGTGAGTGATTTGCCAGCCTTGGAGGGCTGTTGCAGGGTGCCAAGGCATTGCTGACACTGTGAAGCCTTGGAGACGCCTTGTGATTCAGAGTAGCATTTAGAAACTGATGGATGCAGTAAGGACATCCGTGGCAAGCACTGTGATATGACAGCATCCCATGGACTAACATATTTTTCTAGTGATGGCATCCCTCATTTTTGTGTCCTTTTAAATGTGAAATCTTCCTTTAAAAAAAACGTACTGGCTTCTCCTTATCTTGATTTGTACTCATTGGCTGTAGTTCATTTTGTAACTTGGGTCTATGTATGTTCCTTGATTGATGGGGAGTCCTAACCTTGCAGGAAGGCAGCCAAACAATTTGGAGTCATTTATTCACACTGGAGAAAGGGAGCTATACTCTGTATTGGAGAAATTACCAGTGGCAGCAGACTGAATTGTTTACCATACTCTTGTCCCATTATTTCTAGATTTTGGTTGGGCTAGTGTCCAAACTGGAGGTGAGTAATGGTGGTGGAGGAGGGATCTATCCATCACATATGGCAGAGAAGGAAAGGCAGAAGGACTCTTGACATGAAGGAGAAAGTAAACTGTGGTGCAGTTCTCTGCTTTACCACAGATTTTCTGTGCAATCATTCTCCTACTCAGGAGACTCTGGGTTGACAGTCACAGTTACCGTTGCTCCCAACTTGCCTTGCTTGTGCTTGCTGCTCAGAGTTCTGGTCTGAAGCCAGAAGTCATCTGTATCACAGTAACCACAGGGCCACATCAAAACAAATAACTGTCAAAATATCTTACCCGGAAACAGCATTAAAGGCAGCTTTTGCTATTCTATTCCATGTTTCCTCTTTTGTTTGCATTCTGCCACCTTACCAGTCTCATTTATCCTGTGTTTTCTCTTTTCAGCTCCTTTTTGGTGGGGATGTTATTTTAAGTGTTCCTTGATTTTCCTTGCACACTCAATTATTTTTATTCTGTTCTTATCTCTCTTCATGCCTGCCTGCTTGATTTCTGAGTTTGCAGTTTCACTTGCACCTGTATCTTTGCAGCTTTTTTTCTCTCCATTGCCTTTTCCCTCTCTGTCTCATCTTTTTTTCTCTTCCTTCCTCATTCTATTTGTGCTCAACAGATCATTTACAACTCTCCATTTCTTTTCTGCTTGTCTTCTCCCCCCAACCCCAGTCCCATTTCTCCCCTGTGAGTGTCGTTTTCCCTCCTTCCCACCCATCCTCTTCCCACACACACCAGTGAAAGAGATACAGCATGGGTACATCAAGGCAGGACAGAGCTTGTTCCAGACTGGCAGGGCATAGCTTGTTTCATGTGTGTTATTGAAAATGCAAACGCAGAAGAGCAATGACTGTTCTCCCGGTTCTTTTGCTGAAGGTTATATGAAGAACATCAAACACCTTTGTGGTCTTTTAGATCCAGACCATTTTCAACAGAAATCACGTGAGTTGACAAGGGCATCCCTAAGGCAAATCATTCTCCTCCATCCCTACTTTGAACACTACTGTTTTCAAGGAGGTGAAAGTTTAACAGAAAAGCTATCTGCAAGCATTTCAGCAGTAGTGATCTAAGCAATTGCACGCTGACATTTTGCACCACAACGGTAGAACAGCTTAGCTGTTATGTCCTTTTCTCCTCCTTTGCCTGCTTAAAACGCTTTATGAAGTGAGAAAAGAAAAAGGTATGGCCATGATAGAATATGGCCGTCTGGCTTCAGAACACATTTGAAGAATGTTGTGCCATCCCCTCCATTTGAGATAGGCTCGAACAGAGCACAGGAGTTCATGGTGCTCTTACCAGGCTAGGAAGGAAGGCACTCTTTCAAGTATTCTGCCTACCAAAGTAAGAAGGATCTTTTGGAAAATGAACAAAAAAAGACCTTAGTCCCTTTCCCAGGCTGTTGGTCATACTTGAACATGCTCCCTTTCCCAGGGGTTAGCATCTCTGTGTGTTCTGTCTAGCTCTTTCTCCATGACTAACGATTCCTTTCATCATCCTCTCTTTTTGCATGCTAAATGGGCTCTGTAATGCTGTGAATCATAAATTTATGAACTCCCCAGCCATAGTAACACAGCTACTTTTCTGGTTCACATCGCCTGTATGTTTAGGAACAGTTAGTCACACTTTTTCTGCTCTCTTTCCTCTGCTCTGTTACTATGAAAGGAGCTGACATTTTTTTTTGTAACTCTCCAGGCTGGTACAGTCCCCAGATAATGTCTGTGTTTCTTCCCTGTAACCTTAGCGCATGAATCATGTCAGAGACAACAGAGATTGAAGTGATAGGAATTGCAAAAATCCCCAGCTGTCACGTTTGTGTCCTAACTGGTGTAAAAATAGGGCAGAAAAACTGTGCAGGACCTGTGAAGATGCTGGGGAGATGAGGCAGCTCCAGTTAATCTCCTCTTGCAAGGCGTTTCACCCAGAAATTGTCACAGACTACATGGAAAATCTGTCCTGCAAAGTGTCTGGAGGCTTCCTGTTCTTGAATAGTGTCTTTCATCTCTTCTTGAGCATACGTGATATTTTGCTGGCAAATGAAGTTGCAATTAAGTTTGGGCAGAAAGATGAGGATCATGTCTCATACATATTGCAGAGATTTTGAAAATATTGTCCTCAAATAGCAACAGAAAGTTAAAATGTCACATTGTTTTTGAAAATATGAATCCATTTTTTAGGCCAAATAATATTTTATTTCTAATTTCTTCATAATTATCCTTAAATGTACTGTCATTCACATTTTGAAGTATAATGCTGGTCAAACTGAAATTGCAAACCCTACAGTTTCTAAGTCATTCTGTCACAGTAAGGTATCTTCATGGTATCAAGTGCTTTTTTTTTTAAGATGGACATATGTTTAAAACATTTTTTGTTTGTTTTGTTTGTTTGGCTTGGTTTGGGTTTGGGTTTGGCTTGCTTTTCTTCTTAAGAATGGTTTGATGAGTCAGCATTTTTTCATAACTGTTTTGATAACTTCCCTGTTGGTTACTCCCATACCTTTTCATGACTAATCTATCATGAGCAGTTTCTTAATTCTCTGACTGGAATAAATTATGGAATGCAGTATATCTTCAAACAAAAGCAAACACGAAGCTGACGTATTATAGTAGTAGCATGGCATTACTCTTTTCTTTCCAATTTTTTAATAATAAAGGAAAAATTGTAAGAGGAAGCGGGAGAGATTTTAAATATTACTCTTGTTAATCCATTTTACTCAGAACAGTTACATATAAAGAGCAATGTTACTGCACTGATGCTTAATAAAATACTATGAAAACAACATAAATTGTAATCATAAAAGATTATTCTAGTCAAAAAGACAGATATGTGTAATTGTAGATTTTATTTCATTTGGGGAATATATGTTTTTGTTTGAGTTGTATTGTTTAAACAGCTGCCCCACAATGATTTCTACTGCATATTCTTGCTCTGTTTGCAAAATAAATCACATTCCCTTGACAGAAACCAATACCAATTACAGCACACTGCTATAGTCAGTTAAAAGTATCATTTCTTCTTCAGGTTTCCTAGTTTTCATGCCTACAGTTAGATGGTAAGTATTCCAATGCTTAATGCATCCACACAAGGATATTTCATTCCTTTTTTGCAGAAACCTTTCACTATAAATGCAAAAGGATTTGCTGCTTTGCCAGCAATTAGCATTAATTGCAAGAGTACTAGCAAAGGCTCACATCTCAAATACTATAAATTAATTAAAAATAATTATTAAAAAATAGCCATTAGATTAGAACACCAGTTCTCTCATCAATTCAAAGACAGAGTTTTAGTTCATGCACAGCATATCTCTTCCTCATGTTGCAGACCATAGGTGGTTCCAATCCATTCCTGCAACCGGTAATGAAGAAATATTTGAGATGTCAGCTTTGGAAAGCTTTATTTACATTTATTGGTATATTTTCATTCCATTTAATCAAAATACTTTTAAAGTTCATTGGTTTTTGAAGAACAATAATATTGTCTGACTACTATCACACCAAACTTCAGTGTCTTCAGGGAAATTAAATGCAGCTACTGTCACAATGTTAAACTCCTTCTTGTCTAAAAGGGATTAATGGTCTTAGCAATGCATTGTTAATAATGCTTAATGATTTAATAGGACAAAGTGTTTCTGAGCTAGTTTAAAACTGTGACACACTCGAAGATATTAGGTGTATGGGTGTTTCTGCAGTTCAACCTCTCCCTCTTTGGTGGGTTGAGCTGGTGAAAACTCTTCCATGCAGCATACAGGACAAGGATCTCACAGGCACATTGTTTTCCAAAACATCGGGCTGGTTCAGTGATAATGTGAAAGTTAATGGACTGCACCAGTGTGACAGAGAAGGCAAAAGGGAATTGCAGAGAGGACAGAGTGGAAACAGATTGTCACTCTTGAGAGGTGAAGGTTAGTTTAACTCCCTCTGAGCAAAACCACTGATGAAAGCGAAGTGAACCTTAAAAGCTTTGGAGTTCAGGTTCTGAGCAATTATTTTTTCTAGCATTCCTCTCAATTGCTCTAACTGCCACCATCCTCACAATACCTTTTCAGCAGCATTGTCATTTGAACTGCATGGTGTACCTGGGGAGGGCGGTACAACTGCCTGTGAACCCCCAGAATGATGTGCTAAGGGGAACCAGACAACACGCACAGTGTGCCACACACACTTCTTGTCTGGGTTCACCTCTGCTATTGCTACTGGTTCTTCACAAGCACACATCCCTGATACCACCAAATGCATTCAGGATTACAAGGTGAAACAGGAGACAAAAGCAGATTTCTGCCTCTGCAATTAAATATGAGAACACTTAACTTTTACTCTGCTCATCATCCTAATCCCTCTTCTTTCAACGAAGCAGAACATTCTCTGTCCAAAAGCAGCATGATTACGTGAATACATACATCTGTGAAGTAACACCAGTCTTTTGATTAAAGAGTTTTCTTTAAAAAACATGTTTTCCATGAAAAATGTAGTTCCTAAATTAGATAAGGCATTGTAAAAGTCAAATATTGGAGCCCCCAGCAGTTTTAGCATTGCCAGAATGCTTGGCAGTCAGTCTAGTTTCGCTGAGTCTGGCTGCACACAGCACTGTCCCAGCCACCCAAGGAGACCGGCTGATGTGCCTGCGGCTCACAGTGTAGTGCAGGAGCTCTTAACAGTGATGCCAACTGTAATACATCACTGCAGAAATGTCTGCATGAAAGTAGTGGGACTTCCGCTTGGCACCTTTTATTTCATCAGCACAAAGTGGGGAGTCGGAGTCTGATTTTGATTACAGAACTCTGTTCATGGTGTTCCAGAGTGACGTAACGTTGGGAAATTAATAAAAGAAGAAAGAATAAATTCCAAACCAAAACCAAACAACTGTAAGGCAAGATGGCAGAGAAAGTGATTGCTGTCTCTGTGTCTTATGGTGCTTTGAGATAACCACTCTGTAATGCTGGATATGGGCCACTTTGGACTACTGCTATGTTCCTAGTTTCTTGCAGTTTGAGGAGAGATTTCTGTAGCTAATGTAGCTTAAGGGGAAACTGAAATGACAGTGAAAAAAGACGGTGGCACAGCAATCCTCATGTAGTGGAAAAAAAGTGATTCACAGGGCTGCTTTTACTGTATACTGAAGTTCTCTTGGCCGAGGCCTTCCATCTTGTGCCTTGTTATACCATGGGTGCAGAAAACTTCCACTTTTTAATCTCTCCTATACCTGCTCGCATTTCAGCTTTATTTCTTCTTTAACCTAGCTGTCTTCCAACAGACGGGGGGACTTTTCATGACTGTTTTTAACAAATGGCTGACACTCTTTGTGGGGTTGTTTCTCACAATGGTTTAATTCATGCACTGGGTGCTGGTAAGTTTAACCTCTCCGTTTGAAGCTCTGGTATTCTTCTTGTCAGCATGTAAAAAAAACTGTAAAAAACAGAAGTTGTAAGATTGTTTCAACAAACAAACAAAAAAACAATTTTGAAATTATTTTTGGGTGCCAGAGTTGACAATATTATGTTGCTTCTCTGGTCAGAGAGGGAGGAAAATGTATTTTGCTGTCTGTTTGCACATCCAAGCCACTTTTCCCCTGGTAAGGCAGACCTGTCCTGCAGCATGTCAAACATTTGCTCCTGCAGAACACATTCATCACTTTCTCAAGTCCAAGGTGGTGCAGTGGGTTCAGCCCATCACTGAATGAAACCTTACATTATCTTCATATATAGACCAACACATTTCATGCAATATACCTAAATTCTGCTACCTACGTTTGGTAAGCTGTGCTGGATTTGAAATGTCAGCACTTTGGTATGCATAACCATGCTCTAGAATTCCCTTTCAATCCCAGAATGAAAAGCTGGTCTGCAAAAGGCTACACCAACTTTAACATGATTATATCAAAATAGAAATAATACTTGGAATTAAGTTACTACTTGTCCATTTTTGAGCCCTACGTGCATTGTTGTGAAAGCAAAACATCATAAGAAGACCCCTCACTACCTTCAACTTGAGAGCTCTGTTGCAGGAGAGCTGAAAAGCTTTCTGCACAAGTGTGTAGAGGGAGTGCCATAGAGCTCTTCTTGATATAAATCCAAGAGATAATGTTGAAAGATGTGTGACAATCTTCAATAACCTAAGGTCCATATTATCCAAGAGATAATATGAAAAGATATGTGTCAGTGATAACTCCCGATCACTCAAAAGAGGCACAAGGACACAGAATGTTGGTCTTGGAGCTTTGTTCTGTTTTCTGGCTGCAGCAACACAAAGACTTGCTTACTTCTATCTATTTATTCATTCATTTGATGGAGATTTTTAATTGAATGAAGAGAAACCACTATGTTAAAATACCACTTCAGATATTAGCCAGTACTTAACACTGCATCGTATGAACAGACTGTAGAAAAATGCTTCAGGAGAGGCAATTTATTTCATCCTTTATAAAGCACTATTATTTCTGAGAGAATGGAATTACAGTAATTACAACTTGAACTCATCCTCAATATTTAAAATCAACAAAAAAATACACATTAAAATTAATACCACTCATTCACAAACAGATCCTTTTAAATGTACTGATTCTGCCTCTGAGTCAGTGCTTCATACATTTGAGAACTGTGTTAAGAACAGAGGAGTGGAGCTGCACACAGCAAGGCAGTCAGTAGTGCAGGAGGGCTCTTCCTTGGCTGCCATTAGGAGAAGGGATCAGCCAAATGGCAATGATGTTTTGATTCCATCCGGACAACAGTAATGCCCAGAATGACAAGCTCCTGGTTGTTTTGCTTTTTACAAATATTTGCATTGTAGAGACCTTTCTTCAGTAAACGTAGTCATTCAAAGACAGTAGGTTAATTTATGTTCACTCTGCATTTCCTACATGCTACAAACAAGGAGCTAGTCACTGAATGCTGTGTATCTGTACAGCGAAAGGCTGAAAGTTGGCAAGCATGGCTTTTTGCAAAAGATAACCTAGCTTGCGATTCCTACTGAAATATGGATGAAGCACAAAGCAGTAGTGGCTCACTGCTTTGTGGAGAGGGCTAGCTCTGAGCAGCATTTACTCTGTGGGCCAGACAGGGAAAAGCCTCCCAGGCTGCCCAACAAATGTAGGCTGTCTCTGGCTGTTTCAGTAATTCCACCATGACCAGCTAGGATGTGAAGAGTTTGCTTTTGAGCTTGCAAAGAACTGCTAATTATTTCATCTACTACACTTGTCTTATTTTCCAACATGTCCATCAGAGATTCATGGAGGCCCTAATGCTTGAACCTGTATTCACTCCAATTACCACTGATAGTGCATTCAGAGGGAGAATGCTAAGGGGTAACTATATGTCACAGTAGCATCAATTTTTAACTGGACAACTATGTACAAAATGTAACTCTAACAAAATATGAATAAGTAGAATCATAGAATCAGCAAGGTTGGAAAAGACCTCCAAGATCATCCAGTCCAGCTGTCTACCTACCACCAATATTTCCCCAGTAGGCATGTGAACATTTTATGTTTAAGTTCAGCTTTACTAATGCACATGTTTGTTTCTTTCAATTTGCAAGATATTGGTTTTTGGTGGTAATTTGCTAATTTCTCCAACTCTCTGTTTTTTTCCTTCTCTCTGTATACTTTTTTTTTATACGAAGGGAGAATCACAGTTGATGAGGCTCTGCAAATATGTTTCTGGGATAAATATATATATAGTGCAGTCAGGAAGCCAGCTTAAATCTATTAATTAACATTTAGGACTTAAGCTTTGGTTTGTTAGAGATAAAAAACTACTTACGATAACCAGAAAAGACATACCTATACTCTGCATTTTATTTCTGTAGTTGCTTTGAAGTAAACTGCAAAATCTATCAAAAACCTTGTGCTGCATTCCCCAGAGAAAGGAAATTTAAGACTGTGAAAGCTTCATGAGCACTTAATAATAGCCTTTTATATTCTTGACTAAGCAGTGGTGATGATATATTGGAAGATTAATACATAAATCATTAGGAGACAAGTCATTTTAATACATCAAGTCTGTGTTTTGCTTAATTCACTGATTCATCCTAAGGCATACATTGAAATTTTGTGTGGCCTTTCATTATAAGTCCCAGCATGTCACCCACATTTTGCATCACTTGTCTTCTAGTGGAGCGCATTGCAGTCTGGTTGTTCTGCAGTTTGATCTTAACACACTCTGCCCTCCAGGCAAATTAACACACGGGAAATTGGGGAGCGTGGTGAGGGCTGAGGGGAAGATGACACATGCAAGAGCAGCGCTGTGTGAGGGAGGTACAAGTCACACCAGACTGCTAGCTGCAGCCGGGTTACACGTAGCTGTGTGCTGCTCAGAGCAGCCACGGGTCCTCTGAGCCATTTGCTGAAGCATGGTGCTCTGTGGAAGGGAAAAGATGCTGTATCTGTTCCCTTCCACATGTACGCACAGTGCCAAAACAACTGTTAATGAATGAGAAAAAGCAGAATGCACCGTGGGAGCCTGCATGCAGTGGGTCTGTGCTGAGCAGCAATTTTGCTTCCCTGTTTACTCAGTAGGGACCTTGAGCTGACTTCATGTCCTTGACTAAACTTGGTATCTCTGGAGATGAATGGGAGACCTCTACAGCACACAGATTGACTGCAGAAAGCCAAAAAAGGAAACCAGAGTAAGCCTAGCTGCCAAGGGAAGTGCTAAACATGGATCCGATGTTCGGAACTGGAGAGCAGCAGAGTCCATGCTTAAATACCTCATTAGCCACCACATGCTCGGGTTTGAAATTTGGCTTCTCATTCCTTTTTACAAATACATTGACCCAGCATGCTAGGGAGACTGTTGCTGGAGACAGAACCATGGGGATGAGCAGTAAAATCAGCTTCTGGTGGAAGTAAAGAATAAAATCAGCAAACCACAAGACACTCTCTTACTCCACAACTTAATACTTACTTGTTTTGAAAGAAATGCAAACCAATCCCTTTCTCTTCTCCTCTCAAATTTTTGCAGTGATAAACTTTTCAGTCTATGTTGCAAAAAATTCTTAAGCCACAAATAATAACTTCTGTTAAAAATCAGCTGAACAGAAAATGCACAGCCTGCCTTATCCCAGTTCTTCATTCATCAGTATGGAATTGATAATGAAACATTATTTTAAAAGGAAGAAGAAGGTCTTGTGCATTGCTGCGCTTTTGGCTAGATTTCAGAGCAACTAATTAAATTATGTTTGACTTAGCTATTCCTATGGTTTTCCATTTAGTGAGTTGGGCATTGTCCTATTTTATCTGCATCAACATGGCAAAATGCTACAGGGCAGGAACCCCAAGGGGAGACTGTTTTCTGTTGTGGGAAGAGTGGTCCACAGACAACCCCGCTCACACAAGTGGGTGGGCATGAGCTCTTCCATGTTATCAATGCCAGGCACACAGCTACTGGTCTTCTTACACAGGCAGATAGTGATAGTACAAGGGGGAATGGCTTTAGACTAAAAGAGGGTAGATTTAGGTTAGATGTTAAAACCTAATATCTTAAACACCTAACAACCTAAAAAAATTATTTACTTGGAGAGTGGTGAGGCCCTGGCACAGGCTGCCCAGAGAAGCTGTGATGCCCCATGCCTGGAGGCGCTCAAGGCCAGGTTGGATGGGGCCCTGGGCAGCCTGAGCTGGTGGGAGGCAGCCCTGCCCATGGCAGAGGAGTTGGGACAAGATGGACTTTAAGGTCCCTTCCAACCCAAACCATTCTGTGACTATGATTCTACCTGTCTGGCCATCCAGTTAGGAGGCAGAGTTTCTCTTACTGAGTGTCTGCCTGCCTTGCTGCAAAGCACTGGTACCCTGAGTCCTCAGGAGTTCCAGCATCAGCCAGTATCTCTTGGGCACTGGTGTGCCAGTGCAGTCTGCTGGTAAGCTGCCTCCTACTGTGCCTCTGTTAGCTTCTCATAAACTTTTATTTCAGAGGGCCTTTATACCCTTCAGAATAGGAAAGCAATGTGGAAATGCACAGTGTCAACACTATTAATTTGTTTAATAGACAATTGTAGTATCATTCAGTATAGAAAATGTACATGGATAGCATAAAGCACCAAGAGAGACTACTTCTAGATGCGTGGAGTTTAAATTCAGATTATTCCATGCACGGAGTATTCCATGCACATGTATGTGCATGACAGATGCAATTATGGTACAGGTACAGTAGTACATTCGTTTCTCTTTTTCTGACTCATAAAGTCGAGACTAAATGTAATGAATTCAAGTGAGCAGCACTGATTTTTTCTCCCAACATGATGTTTTATCAACATGAACCTAGTAAGACTGAGTCTCACGAACAGAACAGTTGTTCAGTGATAAGTACAACAAAAACAATCAGTTATGTGCCACAGGTTATTTCTCTGTCTTGTATAGTCCAGTGGTGCTGGATTCCTGGAAAGCCAAAAGCAGACACACACTAAGGAAATGGAAAGATAGCTGGTAAACACTGTAGGAGTTCTGTCAAAGTGTCTGCTCTTAATATCCAATTTTATGTCCTTTCTATCTATAGTATGGTACTGAAGTCTGATTTCCTGCTACCTTGCAAATCATTTGCATCTCTGCTCTGGGATATAAAAGGCTTCCATACTGATTGCATAGCTTTTTATATCTTCTGAGCACTTGTGTTTCTCTGACACAGTTAACTATGCAAAGTACAAGGCTTTTGAGGATCTGGCCCTTGTAGCTTGTGCTTCACTGCCACGAGGTAAGACAAAACAGCAGTGGCACAAAATGTGGGAATGTGAAGTCATGGGGACTGCCTTCTGAAGGTTACTGACAGCCAGGTGCGACCCAGGTAGAACAAGTCCAAGCAGTCCTGGCCCTGCTTCCCTGCGAGCTGCTGGGCAAGATCGCTGTAATTTGATATAGGAGCTTGTCCTGTGCCCTGGCTTGGGGTTTGCCATCATTCTGGTGGCAGCCGCTGCCAGTTGGCTGCCAGAGGCGGCTGCAGATGAGGGCAGAGGGCTTCCCATGGGGAGCGTGAGACTTGTTACCCTGCATGAGGCAGGCAGTGGTGCCTGAGGATCTGGCCCTTTGGGTTACAGGGGCTGAAATATGCATGAGAGGGGTGACATTTTGAGTATCTCGGATCAGAGCATGGACATCTCTGAATTTAAAAGGTAACTGCAATTTCCTGACTAATGCCGAGTCACTTTTACGTATATTCGTGCAGTGACTGTTCTTTATTCCAAAAACAGCCCAGTTTTCCCCGAGGCACAGGTGATATCTTTATAATGATGGAGCTGCATTACCCAGCTCTGCACGGCTGGGGCAGTTGGCTGGTACAAGGGCTGGTCATGATCAGCTGTCTGTTTTCATCCTCTCTCAAATTACATAATGCTTTTGTGGCCTCTCAGTGTTTTGCTTCAAAAAGAATAGACCAGGAAAAAAAAAAAAAGCCAGGGGGAAAAAAAAAAAGGATGCACTTGAGGTTCAGTGCTGTTGTCTTTTACTTCCTACAGCTGAGCTGTAAGATTTACCATTGTGTCTCACAGTTTCTGAATCCATTAAGACAGCCTAACAGTTAAATTGCTTCTTAGCTCTGCAGTCAGCCTGTTAGCAAGCATGCAGTGGTTTCTGTGAGGTGTACAGGATAGACTGAATTTGGTGTTAAACAAGAATGAGGTAACGAAACAACAACAACAACAAGGCCAGGATGAATTTGCTATTAATTCAAAATAAAAACTGTGCATGTAATAACAATCACAGAAAACCAGCAGCAGTAGCAGGCACTACCCCTGTCTGCACAGGAACAGCAGCGCAGCATTGCTGGTGCCCAGGGCTCTGCAGGGCAGGAGAGAATGGGGATGGGCACGGGCATGGGGATGGAGGTGAGCATTGAAATGGGCATGGGGATGGGGATGAGCATAGGGATGGGGATGGGGATGGGGATGGGCATAAGGATGAGTATGGAGCTTGTTGCAGTTTTGCTGCCTCCAGGAGACTGCTGCTTTAGGCACCTGCCTGCTTTACCTGTGAGCTGGATGTAATGTTAGGAACTGCCTCTGGTTCTGATAAGCATACATACACAAAATAAGGCTAAATGAAAGGCCTGTAGTAATATTGAGAGGGAATTGTCAATGCACAGGAATTAGTGGGAGTAATGATGAGGCCCCTGTTGGGAGGAATGTTTGAAGTGACATACCTGCTAATTTGCCTGGAGCTAGCCTGCTTATTTAAAAAAAATACTGCTGCGTGCATGAAGTGGAACCCATCTAATCAGTGGTTCTGAAAAGTTGGACTTGAAAGAGAGGTAGATTCAGCATTCAGATCAGAGACACACAGGAGGCTCAGCAGGTGGTTTTGCCCTAACTCCCAGTGTTTGTGTGCCTTCGCTGTACCTTGTCTGGCAGAGTGAGGCAGCCACCTTTGCTCTAAGGGCTGTGTATGACATAACTCTGGTTGTGCTGACAGCCACTCTCCTTGTCCCATCTCTGCATCAGTCTCCAGCTGTGTGTAACCCAGTGTCACCAGGGCAGGTGCAACCGCTGCCTTACTCATCTGTGCTGTGCCCAGCATGGGAGCCTTAATCAGAAGCTAGCAGGTCATGCTGCAACACAAATAAAAATAGCCAGAAGCAGTACGATGGGGATGAATTTACTGGTGGGAATATGGTACGTGTGTAGGAACAGTGTGGTGAGGAATGGGAGGGTACTTGAGGGCTTCCAGGTGACAGTATTCTGCAGATAGGCACCTGAGTGCTTAACAGTTAAAATAGGTTGGCATAGAGATTCTGTCAGGTACTGTGTAAATTTGTATTATTTTTTTTCATAAATCAGACTTGGTATCTTATGGAATAATCGTTGGAACTGCAGCAAATAACACTCCTGCTACTGATAAGCTCTTTATTGTAAAGACTCAGTGTAAAGCTGTTTATTTGCTGGATATGGCCAAATGCAGTACATTGGATGTTTGTGCAATTCTGTTTTCTTCCTGATTCTTTCCTTTTCATATGCATATCCCACTCTCTTTCTCTCCTATACAGATGTTCGTATTCACCCCATGGAGCCTATGCCCAAAGCAAACTTGCCCTTGTGTTATTTACCTATCGACTACAGCATCTTCTGACTGCAAATGGAAGCCATGTGACTGCTAATGTAGTAGACCCTGGAGTAGTGAATACTGAGCTCTACAAGCATGTCTTTTGGGTTGTAAAAGTGGTCAAATGGATGACTGCCTGGCTATTTTTCAAGGTATGCCTTTTTTTTTTTCACCATTTTGTTGCCACATCTCTACATTGTGAATGCTGCAGTCAGCAGAGAGCTGAATATGTTTCAGAGTGTGTTATAATGTACACTATTTATTGTGCTTTTCTGCACTGATGAGACATTTAACATTGATAAAGACAAGCCTTGCCCAGAACGAACACTTATGTGGAAAGGGAGCTCACAGTAAGAGGAGGGGAGTCATATCCCTTTATCTGTAACTCTGCCTGTGCATTGACTCTCTCCACTGATCTATCTCTGTTGGTGCATGCATGGTAATAAAACTGCATTCTAACACAGAGCCGGAATATGCAAAGTGTTCCTAGGAAATACCTGGTACGTCCTGTTATGAGAAGCAGGCACGATCTGGCACGATCTGCATGTACGCAACATATTATTGAGAAAAGGGCAAGGGAAAGAAGGAAGCTGTACAAATGAAAAAACTGTTGGTGGGAATTGGATGTACTCCATGCTGGGCACTCATGCTAGGGAATATGGAACAATGTTCATTTAAGTCTTCTATCCTAAAATGTATTTGTAACGGTATATGACTTTCTATCATCTATCCCTGATCTACATTAGAAAACTGAATATTGTTTATAAAACTGATCCAAAAGTGGGGCAAACCCATATAAGGTCAACTTCAAATAACATTTTGTGGTGGTATAAGTAGATCAGTCTGAAATCAGTTTAGCTGCACAGGTGCACTGTTCTAATGTGAACAAGCCTTAGAAGGACTTGTGCTGAGAAAATGTACTCTTTCAGAACATGGTTTTGGATTAAGTGAATGGAACCTGATTCCATTAGAGAAAATTAAATATCCTAATTAAAATGAAGTATTTTAGATCAAGGGGCATGTTCCACAAAGCAAATTAATTTTAAACTTTGATATGGAAATGTCACTAGCTTTAATTTCAGAAATGAAACCGGAAGGTGGAAGAGTGGCTGTGAAATAAGATGCAAACAAACCCATATTTAAAAAAATGAATAGCATCTTCTGAGAACACCTTGAACATTGCAGTAAAATTGTAATAGGAATGCTCATAGTATGTAGTGTATTCTTAAGAATCAGAGTACAGCATTGCCAAAATGTGTTTGTTAAACTCGTCTTGCCCCCTGTGAATGCCATTTTAAAAAGCAGTCTCTAGTACTGGTGGTGTTTTTTACTTGGACCGACTTCACTTTGCTAGTGTTTTATGTAGAAGTTTTGGTGGTGCTCAGAATTGACTCTAGAGACACAAAATTCTGACAAAACCCTCTGTGTTTGAGGGTGAGAATTGAATCTCTTGTTTACAGCGCTTAAGCCCATTCAGTTTTATTGGTGTGCCAAGGGAGACATTTTTGTATTATACCGATCGTGTTTAGAAGCTAAATGGGGTGTCACTGAACACATAAAATGAGAATGGATTTATCACAAGGAGGAGTCAAGTACTTAGAGATGTAATAGTAATGCTGACTATAGTTCCTGATCATTTTGTATTTTCTTTATATGTGATACCAGTCAGAAGGAATACTGCATTGCAATGGGTGAAGGACAGATATACTGACTTGCGTGTGTGTGTACTGCTTGAAAATCAAATGCATCAACTGCTTTTTGAGTCAGGATGTGTGCCCTGAAGGCTTCAGTTACGGAGGCTGAGATCTTCATATTTTTATATAAAACTTGTTGTGTTTTTCCTGTACGTCAGAGGGGAGAGAGAGGGAAACTTTTACTGCCACTCTTCTCTTTTACTGTTTTACTCCCTTAGGCTTTGGACTTATAGCTCTAACTTCTGCTCTTCTTGCTTAAGATATGCTTATGTGATCAGGATTTACTCTGTTTTCCATATGTGCATGGTGTTCAGTGGTCTCGCTTTTGTAAGTGGGCATTCAGTGTGTCTGCTGTTGCTCTCATGCACTGGGGTAAATTTGCCTTAAGAAAAGTGAGAAAGCAAGTATAGGAAAATTCAGCTGTCTGATAATGCTAGCTGTGAATAGGGTTTCTTCTCCCCTGGAATTTCATTCCCGAATGCACATATATGAATATTCCTTCTAGGATTACGACTGTAACACAGTGAAAATGAGGTGATATCTCTTTAATCATATTGGCTAAACCAACTGTTATCACCCTGAAGTATTCCAAAGTGGTTTCTAAATGCGCACAGGAAATTGCTTCACCTGCTGCAACCTGGCACTCTTGACAGTAAACACAGCCCAGATCACTCTGGTGAGGAAACGCATCATGGATTTATCATATCACGTTCTCTCAAGAGAGAGTCAACATGTTGTTTGATTTCATTCCAGATTGTGTCAGATCTGTTTCTGCCGACACTTTGGTCCCATGGCATTCAAATCAAATACTTCCTCGGGATTACAGCACGGCCCTGACTCTCATCGCATTATTTGTTGATGGGACGGCTCAGTGTGGCAGGCAGGGCTGTTGGCTTAACAACATCCAACTCAGACCTATCTCGAGATATTTAGATACCTAAGCAAATAAACCCACAGCTTTGCAAATAGGCCATGATACGTACATGTAATATGCTCAAAGTATTAACAGCTTAAGGACTTCTCAGGACTTCAGAACATTGTCTTCTGCTATTCATAACAGCTTGGAAAGACCTTCTGCCAAATGTGTTGGTTTTTGTTTTGTTCTGTTTTTTTTTGCCCTGACAAACTGCAATGAGAAGCAGCCTGTAGAAATATGATAGGCCAAGATACAGGAGCCGGTGGCTGTCATAAAAATTGCAAAGCTATCGCTTGCCCTTTAGGAGTGGTGGCACTCCTCTTTCACAGGAAAATCATAGTGATACTTGTTTTTTAAAATTCCACTTTGAAAATTTTTTTTCTACATTTGTAATAAATGTGGATTGCACTTGTTGCATGCAAGAGAGAAATTATGTTTATTCTTCAAAAAAAATTGATTTCTACCCCATGACTGTTCAGTAAATAAAAGCTGACGAGCTGTCATGATTCTCTCTAGAGTTCAGTGAAATATGTTATCCCTTAGGAATTTTTAACATAAAGAGATCTTCTTTTTGAAGAGATAGCATCCAAACTTGTAAACAATAACTAATTAATAAGATAATAATAGACCAAAAAAGACATTCATCAGGCATCAAGTGGAAATGTAGCCAGCTGTGCAACATGCCAGTTTTAGTGATGGGTACTGTCCAAACTGGAAGCCCAGAAGCTACCATTTCCCTCTCAGATATCTGCTCTGCTACAGGTGCTGAATACAGATTTTTAAGCCAGATGACCTCTCCTTGTGATACAATTAAAATGCCTTGCAAAATAAATATAGAAAAAAAATGTTGACTCTCATTAATGTCCAATATTAGAAACTGTTTTGTGACTTGAGACTTCATTATGCCGTTGATGGATAAACATTTCTTGCACAGCAGTATTATAAGCTCCAAAATCTTCTTCATGACACACTTGGTGAATGTGCCTCAGGTTGGTATTTAGAAGGCATTGTGGAAGGAAGACATCAGGTCTTGTCTCAGCTGTCATTTACAAAGATGTAGAGCCATATGAGTGACTATTGACTGACAAACTGAAAACGAGTTGGATGAGTGACCTGCCAGCTTGTAAAAGTGGAGGGAAAGACAGAATCAAGAATACAGGCTAGAAATCAAGCAATATAAACTAGCTCATTTCATTCATCTGTCAAAATAAGCTTAATTTGAGTGTGATTTTCCCATAACATTTTTAAAGAAATATTTTCAGTCTGTAAGTGCTGCTAGGAAAGAGGATCTAAAGAACCTGGATTCATCATTCATGCCAGATGACATAGTCATGCAGGTCTTATTGCAGCATTTCTTATCCAGACTGTCCCTTCGGCACTCTGAATGTACAAATTCATTTCATCTTCTTCCCTGCGGTGTCAGAAGACAAACGCATCACCACACAATAACACCAGCTCTACAGAACTAGAATAATTAAATTCTGCAGCTGAAAGCAGCAACTCATCAGCACCAACATCTTTAGTCCATGTGAGTGTGTGGTCGTCATGTAAAGGTAGTCTAGAAGTTTCTCACAAAACAGAAACTCCTTGCAGAAACATGTCAATTGTGGTTAATTTTTACAAGACGCTTTTCAGATCAAAAGTGGGATTCTGATCAGACTCACAGAGATGGAAGCAGTCCACATTATCCCAGTACATCCTGACTTTAAACAGGTTCTGTTTTTGTACATAACATTCAGGGATTTAAGCTTCAGGCTTTCATTTCTTGTTCTAGTCAGAGCCATAGGACTTCTTTTCCGTCTAATAAATATTTGATTGTCTGTACAACCATAGAACAGTTAGTTTTAGAGGGAAAGATGGAAAGACTCACCTGAGAAGGAAAATGAGCAATCTGCCTTCGAGCTACCAAATCCTGGTGATTGGGGTATTTTTCTCAGATGTGAATGCCTATGCATAGGTAGGTACCCAGTTACTGCATTTTAGGGGATATGCAGATGCATTATTTATACTAACTATTAAATTAGAAGGCTTAGGAGCACAGAGTGCTTGCGTTAGACCCATCTAAAGTAGACTGACTGTAAGTGCACACCTTCATAACATTTGACCCTGTTTCCCACTGGACGTGTGGTTCTCCTGTGTGTCCCATGTGTATTCTCAGGTCAAAGTAGCTGGAGACATACTGAGAGTTGCCACAGGGTGCTTTGGTGACAGGATAGTGAAGGATTTGTGTTGCATGTCTTGTTGCATGGCCTGCAGATGCGTAAGGGTGCTGTACAGAGGAGCGCAAAACCGGTGGGATTGTGCTGGAGAACTTCAGAGGGAGTCAAGGCTATTGAAGTTCTTGTTTGTATGACCTATTTGGAGCAGCTGCTGGGGTGATCTATCCCCAAACCACACCCAGCTTCCTCTTGGAAGAAGCTGGCTAGTACAGGCTGAAACAAAGCCATGGAGCCGGCTAAAGATGAAGCAGTACACACAGAGATGCATTTCATGCCCTCTCCCACAGTTTTAGTCATTTGTTTAAAAAGAGAAAAGAATCCTTTTGATTTTTTTGCCTAACAGTGGGAATTTGGAAGACTATCTTCCATCTTTCAAATGTTCACAGGACAAGAAAACTATTTCCACAGCTAATCCTACCTGTAGGACTGACTCTGTTTAGGTTGCAAAATGGTCTATAGAAACACAGGATAAACCTACACCATACAGTATGTAAAAATCTAGACTTTCACTATGTAGAATTGTTTTGGAGTGAAAATTCTTGAATGGTAAGTCAAATTTTATCACAGATTTTTAACAGCAGGTAAGAAGTACACTGGAAAAGGGCATTTATGTTGAGTGAGAAAGTGTTTATTCCTATCTCCTGTGTGGTAAAGGACTGTTGATTTAATTTGCCAACTCAGGCAGATTCTTTCATTCTGCCTGAAAACAATTCAATTTGTATCCAGCAGTTTAAAAAACACTCTCTTGATTGCTGCAATGGGAAGACAGTAAGTAAGCAGTTAAGAATTTGTGAAAAAAAGCGAGCCCAACCAGTGTTAGTGCATCAGCACACACTGTGTTGTAATCTGTAACTCATAGGTGTCCAACCTTTAAGCTTGCCTGGCCCACAGTGAATGAAAAGGAATTGTCAAGGACCACATCTACAAAGGTTGCTCTAAAAGTAATGTCTCCTAATTATTTCCATGGAAAGTACAACAGATAAAAAGAGCACAATAGCACGGTTTAATAGAGCAAGTTCTCAGCCGGAAAACACTTTTTGGCAACATAGTCACCACCATTAGCTATTCCTTTTCACCAGTGATAACAAGAGCCTGCTGAAACCCACCACCTACCACCTCACTGTGCTCACATCCACTGCTTGGTCTGCAGAAACATCCAGCAAGCATCAATGAATGTCAATGGGTGTCATTTCTTCTGCATGGAGGAATTCAATTCCACACCTCTGCTTCATCCACACTTCCATGTCAGACACCATTTTCTGCAGCCACCTGTTGCACGGCAACAGAACGTCATGGAATATTGGCAAGAAGGTTCAACCTCTACTGCCATACCACCAAGATCCACTCTGATGTTGTGGACCAATAGAATACAACAGGAGGCATTATTTTCAGAACAGTGCTCATAAAATATGTAATATAGTTAATGTCTATAAGTAATAAAACTTATTTTAATTTCTAATGCTTTTTATTAAAACATAAAAAAGCAACAAAATCATACACCTAGTGGGATATGTGACCTTGTTTTGTGAAACTAGCGCATCACCCTGGTTCGGTGGCAGTGGTTGCAATTCTTAGTGAGCTCTCAAGGTGTTTATCAGAGATTTTTTACTCTTCCTCTGCTTCATCCTTGAAAATAACTGTTCACAAATGCATATACTGCCAAAAAGTGATGACACGAATAAGACATGACTGTGAATAAGACATTTTTCTCTGCTGAGTGCTTATAAACATCTGGTAAAGAAACAAGATTCAATTTTTGATTGAAACTCTATACATTCAATTTGAAAATTTGCAGGTAATGCATTTATGTTGACTGAATATGGAGTCACAAACATACCAAAAAATTCATGATTTTTTTTTGGCAATCTTTAAACCTCCTCTCAAATTCCTGTGTCAAAATGGAAAGCATGGCTGCACATTCTTCGCTGCTCACAGGACTGTGTTTAGGCAGTGTGTCAAAATGGATACCGTTGTTTGCCATCAGTTGAGCTGGCACTGCACTGCACCCCGTGCCCTGGTTTCAGCCCAGATGGGGTTAATAGTGCACCCGTGTTCCGTTGGTGCTGAGTGATGGGGCAGAGCTGCCCCCCTGATGGCACAGCAGCAGGGGATGTGGGCCAGACTGCAACCTGGGCCAGGCCACATGTGGCCCATGGGCCACGGGGTGGACATGCCTGCTGTAACTATTTCTGTACTCAGAACCTGCAGGGTTAGCTAGGGAGGACATTATCTATCAATCAGTTTGTTCCTTGCTAACATTTCTCTGCAGTACTTTCCCTTGTACGTAGCTAATAAGTATATATGGTAATCTGTTCTCAGTTAGATGTACTGTTAAAAATGGAACAAAAATAAAAGAGAAAGATAATTTGCTGTGGACAGAATACACATCAGGAACTTGGTTCTGATTCCCGTCAGTTAAAAGGAAGAAAATCACAGTACTTCTAATGGAAGGGTCTCAAAAAGAGGTTGAAATGTTGGGGAATTCTTAAAATTTCAACTAGACTATCAGACTTTCACTTTTAAATCCGTAATATTTGTAGTTAGGGGCTGTTCACCCCATAAATGTCACCATGCACAGACTCCCACTGCTGTAATTCTCCTTTACGCACTCAGGAAGTTTTACCTCCATCACAATGTAATTAAAATTCCATTTTCCTTCTGCCGGATGACGCAGTGGTGTTTGAAACTTGGGCAGCAAAATGCAGACTAGCTGTTAACCTTTCTCATTAGAGTAACTGTGAGATACCTCTCTGAGGGAGAGGGAGCAAGAGAGAGAGGAGACCACTCCAGGGTCCATTGACATGAGCCATGATTGACATGAGCAGGGATAGTAGCAGGAGTTTCAGGCAGTTTGCCTCTTCCATATGTAAGAGCAATAACACTGAGTTAAGGAGAAGGACCACTGGCTTGCCATGGAAAATCCTGCCACTGCTGGTGCAGGTGAGCAGCAGTTTGGAAATAGATCACTAAAACAAGGAGGTGTAGAGGAGGAGGTTGTGGGAGTGCATATTCGCACAGATATATACACAGAGAGCTTACCACCAGGAGTGGCGTCGTGGCGTGCATTATAGATCAATTAATATTTTTCTGGGGGTGACCTGCCTAAATTCCTTCTTGTTTCATTACTGTTTGTGAATAATGGATCCATAATTCTGATAAAAATTTTATCCTGAGATAAAGGATACCCTACGGTTGGACAGATGAGTCGAGTCTTTTGAGTGCCTGTTTATCCCTGTGAGCTGCAAAGGGGCCCTTTGGTGACTAGCTCAGCTGTAGACATCTCTGCTGTATAAAGTCATTAATTTAAATGAGATAAATCCTATCCCAAGGTACAGGATATTAAATCTTAAAAACCAGAGGTACTTTTAAAGAACTGAAGATAGTGCATTTTCACCTGTGCACAGAAGAGAGTAGGAACTGGGAAGGTGTGTTCACGTATTTGGAGAAGAAATAATCTGTAGGCACTTCAGTTTTTCAAGTGGCAACACCTAGGTGTTTAGAATATTAGACAATTTCCCATATACATGATAAATGTATTTGTGGGCAGCCATAGATGAGGTAATCCCAGATGCTTATGACATACATTTCTCATATATGTTTGTGATCCATTGTGTGCTTCCACTATCACACAGATAATGCCATACGTTTAAATGGGTAGTTATATACGTTTCCTTTATGTATTTATAACAGTGACGTGCATAATGAGAGATTTAAGAGAAAGAACCATGAAAAGCAAACAGCATCTACCATTTGAAAAAGAACTAGAAATAGTATTTTCTTTTTTAAAATAACCAGATCATTCAGCACCCAGTTGGTGAATTTTGAAAAGTTTCAATTCAAAAGTCACTTGAATAACTCTGGCTTTAATAAAGATTTTGTAAAGATAGCAATTGCAATTGCCATCTCCAAACATTTGTGTTTGCTTTTTTAGAAGGAGCCCTGAGATACTGCAAGATACAGTTCACATGGCTCATTTTATTCTGATTGTGTTCTCAGTTAAATATTTGGGATGTTGTGGATTTTAATGGGTAAAACTGAGAAAACTGCATTCCTGCAGCCGGCAGCAGCATGCCGAGGCTGCGTGTATCTTGGGAATGGAGAGCAGCATTGACTGACTTACTCAATAGTTTTGCTTGCCAAGCTCTTGAGATGCAAAATGCAGTCTTCCAAAACGTCTGCCACTTGTCTCAGACTATCCTGAGATTATTAAAAATGTAGAGAGATAAAAGCTGTCCTATTGTTTTTGGAGCTCAGTGTTGAAAATAAAATTACACACTATGAACATTTTGACAAGTGGAACTGGTCTAAAAATGAACATAAAAAGGGCACTGTGGGGCAGCATGTTTATTTTTTTCTGACAGGATTGCACATGACCCAGGTGCAAAGGGTAATTTTACGACTGCCCAACCTGTGAATTCAGCTTGTTCATTTCTCTGAGGGGAGTTCAGTTATCTCCACACTCGTGCATCATGACCAGTGAAAAAACTTAAATCCCCATTTTCCTTTGCATGTACGTCGATGACTTCCAGGACAATTTTGGTACTTTGTTCATGGCTTTGCACAAGTGAAAGCAAGTAAATGATACCCAAACCTAAAAGCATGCAGGTCTCATTATGTGTTCTTGCAGAAGGGATTATCTGATCAGGCTTTACATCTTCTATATGGAGGACTGTCCTTAAGTAAAGTATTTCACATGTCTGTTCCTGCTCCTTAGGGGTTCTCCTTGATCTTGGGCTGGCCTTTTATATTTCTTGCTTGGTTTGGGCTTGTGGCACGTATGTCCTATTTTATCTGCCTATTATGTGGAGAAGTGGATTAAGGCTGGCACAGATTCACTGAACCCTAATCCCTTTTGAGGGCCCGCAGGTCTCCAGAGGCAGTAAGTACTTCAAACGTTGATACTGCTAGATTCAGCTTGAAATCCGTTCAGAAAGTGAATCCGGAAGGCAGAAAGCAGAGAGTTTTACACACTCTTTTGTTTTTATAAATACAATTGCTCTGTTAATACTATTTTATGTACATTCAGCACTTAGTACCTTGGCTATATAACTTCTCCAGTGAGAGCTTCCACCCACTCTGCACAGCTCTGGGTCAAAGGCAGATTGCCGATGAGTCATATATTTCCAGCCTATTGAAAAAGGGATAAAATATAAAATGTGTTTGTGCTAAGGTACCTGGATTTGTCATCTCCAGGTCACTACGCAGCAGTTTACTCAGAGGAGCCAGGAGAACTGCAAAGCACCTCCAGCTCTCAGAAGCAGCACCAGCCCATGTGATGTGTGATCAGTCCCATGCCCTCCCTGAGGGAGAGGTCCTTTGTTGTTCTGGTCAAGAAAGCTGTATGTACGTTAAAAAGTAGATTAGCCTATCCAAATTGAAAATGGAGCAGTAGAGATAGTTGGCAGTTACTCTGTTAATCTTTGCCAGGGCAGCAGTAGCTAATGGGTGACACTTCTAGGAGGGGCCATGGCTTCTCCATGCTTCTGCCAGCAGATCAAGGCCATCTTCTTGTGCCTTCCTGGCTGTCTGCTCTGCATCTAGAGATGCTTAGAGATGAAGAACTTGGGAAGGCTCGAAGCCTGGCTGGAAGTCAGATGAGGAGCTCCAGCTGGGCAGCAGGGTTTTCATGCCAAGCAGTTGTGTTCCTAAAACGGCCAGAGCACAGAGCTTCGCTCAGGGTTTTGTCGGAGGGGAAGAAAGAGGGAATTCTTACATCCCTTTTTGGTCATGGCAAATCTGCCTCAGCTGAACTGGTGTTTTCACTACTCCTTGCCATAATTTTCTAATGGAAAAGTTAGACTGTACATTTTAAAATTTGGTTAAAAAGAAGGAACTGACTTGTTTTTAGTTTTTGTCCACTTTTAAAACCCTGATGTGGTGGTTTAGAGGGGCAAAGCTGGGCTCGTGGGCTCGAGCACATCCTTCAAATGAGAGCGACAGAGCAGCTGCAAACTGCTGATCATGGATGCATTGTGATCGCTAAAACTTGTTAATGCTCCAAATTACTGAGATAAATCTTTGCCCTCTGATCTGGATGCCTAACTTTAAAAATAAATCCTTTGGATTATAGCAAAAATTTGAACTGTCAAGAAATAAATGGTGTGGTGAACTGAAACCTAGGTCTCTTAAACTATCCTAAATTTAGCTGTGTTTCAGTAATCTCTCATTCACTTTCCATTGCTGTCAGCAGGCTGCAGGATTTTTCTTATGTTTATGATGGAAATGTCTGCCTATGAATCATGTCACTGCGATTATGGTTTTTTGCCACTTCAAGGAATTAGCAAACAGTGCATAGTTTCTCTGGTAAAGAACACCGCGTTCCTGGATCGTTTCTATCAAGAGGTACATCTTCATGCAAATGTCTTTCTTGCATTAAAAACTCCTTATTTTTATGTGTGGTAGGTGAAAGGTATTTCTGTTAAGTAAGTGCATATAGCGTGTTTTTTTTCCCCTTATTTCACTACCAGCATGTATTTCTGTACAACTTCTACTGATGGTAGGTATTAACAGGCTTTTGCAAGTATCTTCTTATTACAGTTACATACTGCCTTCATCACAGAAAAACAGAGGTACCTAAATTGTGAGAGCCTGGTGTAGCTTTCGTTTTTGGAGTCCCTTTGCTAAAATGTTTGGAGAGCAGATAATTACCTTGTTAGAATATCAGTTTCCTTCAAGTATAGAACCTTATCATTGACAAAAGTATATTAATAAAGCATTATTTTTTTAATCATGTACTAAACAACAACGTAACATCGTAGCTTTACAAGTTATACATATATTATCATGTAGTTTTAAATAATATTCTTTCACTCTTAATTTCAACCATGTCAACCGCCTGCAGTACCTAGTAATTTTTAGAAAATATAGATTAATTACTTGAACAAAATACAAAACACTGAATATTTTTAGTATTGCATTTTATCCACTGCATATGATCTGCAATTTATTGTTGTCAGTGTAGATAATGGATGAGAACCCCTGCAATTATCCTCCGTTAATACACTTTTGAATTGGAAGAAAGGACAGAGCTGGGGTGCAGCTGCTGAGCAGTCAGCTAGCCTCCATTGCAAGCACTTAAAGAACCTCTTCAGTGCAGCTTCTTAGTGATAAAATAGGTAAGGCTGGGTTTTCTGACAACACGTGGAACATGATGGATGATTGTAACCTTTTCTTAAAATTAAAACTGTAACCTGGGGGTGGGCGCTGCAGTGCTCTCCGGTTCACAAGCTTTGGGATAGCAGCTTCCTTTTCTGCTCCTCACATCATAAATACATTTTTTAAAGCTTATTAAAAAAAATGAATATATTCTGGGCTATATTCTCGTTTCCATTTCATTGAGCTTCCGTCCCGCTTTGTAGTTTTGAAATAATTACATCAGGATGCATTTTAAGTAGAGAGGCAGTTACAGCAGGACAGAGAACTGTTAGGATTATATTTCCTTTTCTACACAGTAGCAAAGTCTGCGAGTGCGAGCAGCTCTGCACTACTTGCAGCTGAGCTGTACGCTGAGAAAATCTTCAGTCTTCTTTTTATAATTTCTCATACTCACCTAAATAAAAGGAAGAACAAACTGAGCGAGCTTTCCTGAAAGGTAAAGCATCTTCAGAGAAGGAGGTAAAGAGCATACTAAGGCTGGCAGTCTATTTTTGCTTAGAGAAACATTTTCTGTAAGAACATGTACCTCAGTGCTATTTTCTTTTGAAATATCTTATTGTGGTTATAGATCGATTTGTTTTGTTTGGTTGATTTTTCATGGTTTTTTTTTTTCTGCTGTGGCCATCTACAGATATTTGCAAATTCTTCATAATGTTAATTTGGATTATAAGAAGAATTTGAGTAATGTTGGAAGAAAGACACTATTTTTCTCCATTTTATTACATTAGCAATTAAAAAATACTGATGTTTTCTCCTGCAGAAGTGTTAGTAAGCTGCCCAAGCCTGGTGCTTTCTAGTTGCAGCTAGCCGTATGTTCCTTTGAAAGTCTCCCTCAGATCAGACACTACTTGTAACTGCTGTCAGATGTTGGAGCAACTCTGATGGCTCATTTTCTAAATAAAGAGCAGACGTTTGTTCTGGAGGGAGCAAACTAATTCACAGTTAAAACTAAACTCAGCGTCATTTGAGTCTATAAACCAGCCATGTCTCGAGACACCCTTGACCCAAGAAGTCAGAGACAGAGAACGCTGGGAAGCTGTCTTCTCCCCTGCCCTTTGAGTCCTGGTGCTCATTTCTGTGTCTGAGGAACAAGTGCAAAATGCTGTCCCTTGTGCACAGAGCAGCACCTCGATACTTACTGAAAAAGGAACCAGGCGGACTCTACTCATCTGAAGTCCTGCAGGGGTATTCCAGGCCCACAAGAGGTGAGGAATTGATCATGTTGTGGCTGGCAAATCTCTTAGGTAGGAAAGAGCGAGCCCTAAGTATATTCACAGGAGCAGGAAAAAATATGCTGGGACAAAGGAACAAAGGCAAATGTTACTGTTTAATTAATATTAAATAAGGTGAAGTTTCCTTGTGGGCATCGATTCATGTGCTGCATGATGTCAATAATTGCTTGTGAACTGGAGTCATTTTTCCCTCAGAACAGAGCATGACTTTTGAGATACAGCCACTACCTATCGACTAGCTCTATAGTCATTTTCAGGCATCAATGGATATGATAAAAATAAGTAGCATTTATTTTATACCACTGCATAAGCTTTGTACATTGTTCATTAGTAACGGAGTCTACTAGTCTTTTTTTTTCTATTATTGCACAGACCACATAGACATTTTCAACAGCCATAGGTCCCAGGACAAATGCAGAAGTCTTTAAGGGTGTTTTTTTGTTGGTGGTGTTTTGTTTTGTTTTTCCTTATTATTTGTTTTGATGGGGAGGCTATAAACATTCTGCTCTTTGAGGACAGTGCTGCAATAAGGTGGACATATTTGTCACTGTTTGGTGTTAATGCAATTTCCTGTTTTTCCTACTACATGATTCTCCTTTTAATCTTACTGGTGGTTAATATGCCATTTTATTTTTTTGGTTAAATGAAGAGTCCTGAGATTCAGCAAGGAGAAAATAATTAAAACTATTTGTTTCGCACAGGCTGTCAGCAGCTATTAGGGATTAGACAAATATAAATTAAGTTTCCCCCTGCCCCCCAGCTACGGTGCAGACTTTGCAAAGTTCACAAACAACTGTAATCCTCTTTTATTGAGCACGGATTTGAAAGTAAAGGTCAGTTATGTTTTGGTCACTAAGGAGTTTGTACAATTGGTAAAGACCAAGTGTTTAGGTTATTTTTAAGCGTTGAGATTATTTTTTATATAAAAAGCATGCTTGTTGCCTGGAAAACTCTTGCTCCTCGATTGTGGCTCAGTTACTGAGCTCAGGGACCGAGCAGCAGTCACAGCAGCCCACCAGTAGCTTGCAAAGCAAGGCAGGCTGGGCAGCTCGCACCTCGGGAATGGGAGTGCACTCAAAGAGATGCTGGCAAGTGCTGGTGGTCCCCACACTCTGCCACGAGCCCTACAGCCTTGCGATGTAACGTGCTGCAGCTGGAGCAGCCAGGCTGTTGCGGGGCACGGTGGAAGGGCAGGTAGAGAAATGGGTGGAAGTTTAGACTGCAGATGTGTTTTGCATACCACCCGGGAAGTGGAGCCCTAGTCTCGGCTGGAACAGCTCAATTCCGCAGCAGAGCACGTATTTAATAACAATAAGCGGCTGCAGAGCTGTGCAGACTTGCAGGGAAAGAGCAGAATTTTAAGCGAGCCATGGGAAGCGCGAGAGGGCTGGGGCAGGGCTGCCCAGTTCTGGCAGTCTGCGCTGGCAGCCAAGCCTCTGCTCAGACCTCAGCCCTTATTTCGGGGAGTTAAAAGCAGCAACTAAACCCCAGCAGGTTTCTGCATTAATTCCACTGGAAGTTTTCCCGGAAAACAAGTTTCATAATCTGCAACATTGCCGTTTGCAGTGCATCACTGAGCACGAGCAGAGCCTGCTCTTCAGTTGGAATTGCAAGGCTAACACATGCATGTGCAGCAAAACGACGTTACCAAAGAATTCAGTACGAGCTCCCTAAACAAAGCAAATTACTTCAACACCAGATGAGCCTGTAGCATGTATTTATTGAACCAGAGAACCTCGCAGTATTTGTGTCCCACTCCAGACAACTGCTCTAACGGCTTAGTCAGCAAGACCTGTGAATGAAAGCACAATAGAAACTATCCTGGAGCTCTTAATAAAATGAAAAGATTAATTCTCATCACTGAGAATCACATCTCATTATTCTGGCTGTTGATAATTCACAAGTGTAAAAGTCTCTGGGTTATTTTGTACAGTATCTCAGGCCATAAGCTGCCTCTGCCCTTAGTCAGTCCAGTACCAAAACCCCAGGCAGAAGCTCTCTGCAGAGACAGAGCTATTAGAGAATAATATAAATACTAAGGTTTACAGGAATATTTGGGGAAATTTTAAGATTCTTGCCCCTCAATATTTTTCATTTATTTTATTGTTTGTTTTTTTTTAATAGCAGGCTGGGGAAAGACTTCAGGTATGGAAGAGATTACACATTTTTTTCCATTCTTGTTTTTCATTGTCCTCCCTTGGCTCATAGGATTTGACCAATACCTCTGAATCTCATTTGCAGAACTTGAACCAATTCTCCCTGTAACGTGAGGTTCAGTTCCTCACAAGGACTAGGGTAAACCATATCACCTGTATATCAACATGACACTTCCTCTATGGTGTCCTTCATCAGCAAAAGAAGCAGGGACACAGGAAGGACCATTTGTGAATCCAGTGCCGGCCTTTGCAGGGGAGATGCTTATCATAAAGTAATGGCTGCATGTGCTACTTTAATGAGGATTTACCTTCAACATAAATCTGGATATTAAAATGGACAACCTTAGTAGATAGTAAAAGTCTAGGTCTTCTTACTTATTAGTACTTAGCATTCTTCAGGACATCCCACTTCCTTACTTTCCTTTATCTATTCCATTGGGAATTTTTTTTCACTTTCTTCCCCTTTGTAAATTAATACAAAGGCCCCCCAGGCTAACATCTCCCTCTGCCATGCAAGAAACAACCTTCCCTTCTTTCAGATTGTTTAGCCGATTAAATGTGATTGATTCAAGTTCACAAGGAATTGTGTTCAAGATGGAAATTTTCTGCTTCCATTTCAGACCTTAGGAAGCATTTGGGTAGCTGAGAATTTGCGTGTTTGCTCCATCTATAATGAGCTCTACAGTAAAAGATGAGATGCCTCAAATCTTGTTTGACGTAATTTTAGAAACATGACTAATCTCATTGAAATCAATGGCACTGTTTGCCTGTCTGAAGTTATACGCATTTTTTGGGCTCTTCACTTTTTTGACCATTGGTGGGTTCCTTAGCGCACAAAATGAGCCTCAGGGTGGACTGATTTAAACAAAAGCCACTTATGTGTGCAGAGCTTAAACCCACCTTCAGTCACACACACCAAGAGGATTGATTTGAATAATCAAATTCAGCCTTCCTTTGCATTTGCTTTTTTAGTTTGTTAAAAGCAGGTCGACTGTGGTGGGTTAGTGAGCTTTATGTTATGTTGATTTGCAACTGAATATAGTTTTCACCTTTAAATTTAGTACTTCTCTTGGGTAACCAAAAGGAGGATGAGCTATGTAGACATCTCCATAATTGTATGGCCTCAGAATATATCTGTGATTTCATGCATTCTGTTCTGATAGAAAATGGGAAATGCTAGTTTTGTTTATGAGATGAGTAATTCTTTATTCTACAAGCTGCTATCAGGTGAAAGATGAGTGCAGTTAAAATGAAGAGAACTGTCATTTTTTAAAGGATTTTATTACTTAAACGGGAATATCTTGAACTTATTGGATACATATTTTTCATCAAAACAGAGGATGTGTAATCTGTAATTATTTACTGATTCTATTTACTGTTCCTGTCAGAAGGAAAATCTGAGCCACTCTCACTTATTTATATTCTAAAATTTCCGTAGAAGGTAAGTCTACTCTTCTTGTTTTCCATCTTCATAATAAATAACTCCCTTGATTATATTTTTTCAGTTTATTATTCCAGATTAAGTGCTGAAGTTGACAGCAACTGGAATTATAGGAAACATCCAATTGCAGAACAAAATTCCTTTCCTCCTCACCACTCATTTGTCTTCCAGTTGAGGCTTTTTCCTTTCCTTTTCTACTTCCTAGTTTGGGAAATATTGTAAAATTATCATTTAAACACTCTAACTGTTCTGAAAACAGAAACCCAGACCAGTCGGAGCGTGGACAGTGCTAAAAAAAAACGTTTCAAGAAACATTTAGATATTGTACTGAGGGACATAGTTTAGTGGGAAATATTGGTGATAGATGCACAGTTGGACTGGATGATCTTGGAGGTCTTTTCTAACCTTGGTGATTCCGTGATTCTAAATGGTATTTGGATATCTGCTTTAAACTTCTTCTTTCAGCCAGAACAGGCTCTTGCAGGAATATCTCACATCAGTCCTGCAGAAAGACTCAGAATCAGCGAAAGCAGAAAGGAAGTGATGGCTGCGACCCAGGGAGAGGATAGGTGCTGCTGGGTGATGTCTGTCTCTCTGTGCTGGAGCTCTGCTGGGTGCAGATCTTGGCTGCCTCTGAGGACCCAGATGCACAGCTATGCTGGGGAGCCTCTGGTAGTTCCACAGTGATGGGCAGTTCATTTCCACCATGCTGCTCCCCTGTCCTCCTCCTCAAAAGGAAAGGGAGGGGAAATACAATGAGAAAGGGCTTATGAATTTATATATAAGGACAGGGAGGTGGCTCTCCCAGCACTGCCCCAGTGTGGCTCCGTACTGCGGGGTCCACCCTTTGGGCACTGCCCCACACGGGTCCCCACACACAGCTGCTCCCCCAGCCCTCCTGCCCCACTGCTGCCCCTCTCCACGGGCTGCAGCTCCGGCCTGGGCCACTCCTGCGGGGGTACCCATGGGCCGTGCCTCCTGTAGGCCTCAGCCACTGCTGCCCTGTGGGCTCCTCCGTGGCCGCATGGGGAGATCTGCAGTAGCGCAGTGGTGTGTAGCTCTGGCAGCAGCAGGTCTCTCTGGGGCAGCTGGAGCTGCTCTGCTCTGATATGGAGCACTGCTGGGCTCTGCTCACAGAGGACACTCCTGCATCCTCCATACTACCCAAACATCTCCATACAAACTCCGTACACCTTCACTGACCTGTGAGTGTGATGTGTGGCAGGCCAGCTGGTCAGCCACTATGAGACAGGAGAATTTGGGCTGAAGTTTGGTTTTTTTTTTGCCTGTGCTAGCACAAGCACCATCTCTGCCTGGTCTTTGATAACATCTGGAGAAATATCCCCCTTTGTGCTTAGCCAGGAAGGGATTTGCACCTTCTCACCATAGTTTCAGTGCCAGCAGGAGCCCCAGGAAATCCCTGGCTTCTGTAACTGCACTGGGACTGGCACAGGACTGTTCTGTACCCCTTCTAGAGACCAGAGCCTGTGAACCAGATATTAGCCTGTTTAATTTGGGTTTGTCTCATTTCATCTGTTCTCTGTGTAGTCTTTAAGTTTTTTGATCTCATCATAGCTTGTAAATGATTTCTGTGTTGTGGTTCTTTTAAAGATTTAGGAGTTCCATCCACTTTTGTCCAGAGTGCTTGTAAGCAGTAAAATAAATTAACAGTCCTGATAAAAAACTTGTAAAGTTGGTGATATAAGTGCTTGCTTCCATTTTCATAGAAGGGAAATGATGTGAAGGCAGTGACTCATCAAACATTAAACAGCAAGTAAAAGGTTAAAGGTAAAGGTAGGGGCCTACAAGTCAAAAGTAGCCGTGTATCTTATGCTTAAAAGCTTTGTTTTCAGCAAAAGCCTAGATATTTACTTTGCATTAGCCTTTGGGTAAAAAAATAAGTTGTTCTAAAATTTATGCACCCAGGAGCATCATCTTCAGCATTTGTAGCATTGCTGTGTCTTCCACTGTCTATATCTGCTTAAAAAGGCAGCTGCCGTTTCAAACGTAAACAAACACTTCTGCGTGCTCTTCTGTGTTGTTCCCCAAAAGCTGGCCTCTTTTGTAATAATTCAGCAATCTGAAGATGACCCATGTGCTGGTATGAGAAAACGCATTCAGGAATGAAAGCTCTAAAGCTTTCATGGTTGTTTGTTGTTGTAAGTCCTCTTTAATTTTGATCTATTTACATCTTGATTCATATTTAAATTGTGTTTCCAACTAAAATAAATT
This sequence comes from Numida meleagris, assembly GCF_002078875.1. Lineage (NCBI taxonomy): Eukaryota > Metazoa > Chordata > Aves > Galliformes > Numididae > Numida > Numida meleagris. The sequence continues at coordinate 126,602,356 of NC_034409.1, forward strand.
GGTTGCATGTTATTAAATGAGGCAGATGTTCAAGCCACTACCTATCAAAGAGGTTGCTTCTGTAAGAGCGTTGTTGGAAGGAGGAGCAGTCTTACATTCTAATTTATATTTCTCAGATAGTAATAGTTCAAAACCCGGCAGAGCTAAAGCCTTGCATAGCTAATAAAAATAACAAGATGGTTCCTTAGCTTTTTTCTAGCATGAATACTAAGTTTTAATTAAGTATTCTTACTTAATGATAGATCAGTCTGCATCTAGGAATGAAGAAGGTTATGTTGAAATACTGACATGATACTGTAATTATGGCCGTAGAACTGGTGGTAAACAAATTTTTTTTTCCTTTACTTTGCAGAGAAGGAATAACAGTCTAGCACGCTAGTAACAGTTCAGTCTAGTAACCAGTCTAGTGCACCAGGATTAAGATTTCGCCTGACCAGTAGTAGATCACTCTGGCTGTCTGTTCATAGAGATATTGCAGAAAATGTCAGATTATGTGAAGGTACCCAGGATAATGTAGAGTGATTTAAGTGCATCCTAAGCAGTAGGTAACTCCTGCGCATCGCTTGCTTTCCAGATGGAGTGCCACACTCCCAGGAGCATCTTCAGCATTTTGTGAAGTCTCCTGAATTCTTCCTCCTGCTGTCGCCGGCCTTCTTTCCTAGACTGAATGTTCTTCCAGCAAGTGGCTGTCTCTGCTGGATGCTCATACAATGCCTGGGGCAACAGGGTCCTATTTGTCAAACTTTGCATGCTATTACTGAGCTGAGGAAAGAAACAACTGTAATGTAACTTGAGTAGCTACAGCGGTATCTCAGTTTTGACTTTGAAGACCTTGCTGTCTGCTGCAAAGTGAGCTTAGAAATCAACATGCAGGCAAAGTAAGCTTCCTCAGTGCACTTGACAAAATGAACAAAGGATTCAGTTATGATTAATGACTTTGACCTGAAATTTCAACTCCCTGCAGTTATGTAATGTTGAGTTCTTGCTTCTGGTTTGAAAAATGCTTAAAATTAAACATTATTCTTCTAGTCCTTCATTCCAGCAGCTTAGAAAATGCAAAGTGTGAATCGAAAAATGCTCACTCAAATCGCTGGGGCTATGTTGCACTTCTAGGTTAGAGAGATTCCATTTGAAATTAAGACATCTAAATTTATTTTTGTTCATTTAGGCATCTGCAAGTGAATTCAGTGTTGAAGCTGATATTTGCAGCCAGTGTAGATTTTTTCAGTAGGGCCCAGAAAGCCGGCCAGCCAACAGGGGCTTTGTTCAGCCGCCTGACAGCATAAGCATCTGATGCTACTTGAGGTGACACGCGAGGTCCTGCTCAGTCTGAAGCAGCTGCATTGGAAGAGGCGGGCTCAGGGCTGTAGCTGCTGTTGTCCTCAGCAAACCTTTGCTCGTGTTTTCAGTCTGACAGTAGAGCCATCCCAGGGCTTCAGAGCAGAGCTGCTTGGCAATTTTCCAGCAAAGCAGATTTCTCGGAAAGCATTGCACTGACACAAAAACAAAGTGAAACCTTCCACCAATGACACCATCAAAAGATTCACTGGAAATCGGGCATTCAAGCCTGCGTCCCTGCCTGCTTCTTGGGCCACCGAGCCAAAGGCTGACCCCAGCAGTGTGACCCCAGGCCAACCAAGAGGGTTTCTTTCTTCCAGGGGCTACTTCGTCTCGAAGCTTCTCAGCCTCCTAGCCAGGTCCTGATGTGAAGACGAGGAGGGCCTTCTGAGCCTCTCAGTGTCCCTGGATGTTCTGGAAATGTCTTTCCAGAAAATTTGGTTTCAATAGGAAGGGAATGAGAGAGTCAGGATTTGATACTCTTGTGTCTATTTGCCAGGTATCTCTGCTTCTTTTCTTTATAGCAACTTGTGTGAGGGTGTTCAGGGAAAAGCTGCTCACTCTCCCAGAAAAGGTATAAATTATTTATATTATAAAAGCTTTCCTTCAACATCTTGATTTTTCTTTTTCAGTTTGAAAACTGCTTTGTGTTCTTAATTCATCGGTGTTTCACCTTCTATTATATATTAATATCCTTGTTTCAAAATGATTTCTGTATAGCCGCAACACTGACAGGAAAAAGGCTTCACGTTTTACCCCTGCCATTTCTGTTTGTAGTTGCTGCCCCTTTTTAAAGATGAAATCTAGAGAGTTTTATTATGGTACGAATTTGCAAGTTATGGGCTTGAGGAGAAATTAATTTGATGGTGCTGACTGAGCCTCCAGGGAGAGCCATATATTCAATAAAACATCTCTACATCTCTATCTCTTTTGGGTCTATAATCAAAGCAGAAATCATAGAGAAAGGGAATAATAGCGAGCTATATAGGAAGGAATAGGAAGAGAAACAGAACACAGATGGCAGCCAGGACATTTAGTGACAGCAGAGAACTCTCAAAAGCTTTGCTGCAGACCTCTGGTGGCACTGACCTCCTGGAGATCTGACATGTGTCATCAGGACTTACATCCAGCTGCTACACATTATTTACCAAAGATTGCTGAGCACACCTTACACCTTTGTAATGATTTCCATTCTACTCTTTGTTTTCAGTACTTTATGTTTCAGCTGATTACTTTTTAGCTGATTAGTTTTAGCTTAAATTTCCAAAGCAGTGATTGCTTTAGGAGGTTTAGACACTACCGAAGTTACAAAATGAGTGTTGAGAGCGCTTAGCCCATACTCTCTGACATTAGAGCAGCTTTTGTTATTCCAGCCCCGAGTCTTGCATCCTTACGTATTCTTGCATTGATTGAGTAGTTCACAGATCACGGTAATCGGTGCATCCTGGAACACAAGTAATTTGTTTCTCAACGTTTGTTTTTTTGCCTTAATATTCATGGAGACACTATCCCAGCTTTCCCATTTTTGACGGTTTTCAAACTATTCTGTGTTGTGCTTTTCCTTAGTTCTTGAGAGTCAAATGGTGCTTTAATGGTGATTGGATCTAATCCCTCCGTTAACTGCCATTAAGTAGGTAAATGACTTTTCTAAACTAAGTAGCAGTAATCTCATATCTCCTTCCTGTTGATAAGCTCCACTGTGTGTGTCAGTAGTAGTGCTCAGCGATCCCAGATGATTCATCTGATGAGGTGTATATTCATCTTTTCAGTGCAGAGGCAAGTCAGCAAAATGCCAACATTTGCAAAAACATTACCAGAATGAGCAACTTTGAGAAAAGTAAAGGGACCTTGGCAAGAATATGCAAGTATCCAGGCCCAAAATATGACTTATTTAGTGCTTGCTATGTCTTCATAGCTGGAACTTGGGAAACATGTTGCTGTCTAGAAGTATGTCTTCTTCCTGAGCCAGGAATGGTCTGATGGGAGCTTAACTGTTTAGAAAAGAGAGGCCACAAAGTAAACACCTTGAAGCTCCCTGCAGAAGCACTCAATGTCCCTTTAGCTCATCAGCCCACAAGCAGATTTTCCATATTAACTGAAAACCAAATGATGTAATCGATGTGAGCACATGAGGTAGCTCAACCATTATGAAACTGGTGTGGATGAATGTCTTCTCATCAACCCATTTAGTACTGCTGCTGAGGGATTTTTCAACAATTTTTACTATAGTACAAAATGTATGGATAAAGGTGTTTTAATGTGTTTTACCTCTGCATTATGTCATTTGCCAGCATGCCAGACAGTTCTAGGTGCAGCCCTGTTTGGCTGCTCATTCCTTTACCTCAAAATGCAGCAGCAATGTCAGTCAATTTGCCAGCTGCTTCCTGCTCTACATTCTCTTTGTTCAACCCTCTCATCTGCCATCTCTCATGATGGCAACATCCTGAAATAATTAAATATGAATCAAATACTATCAAATAATTGGGATAAGGGAGCAGTGGGTGAAGCTATTCCAGAATAATAGTCCCACCCTTCTGACACAAAGTTCTGTATCCCTCCTGCTTTTTCAATCATATGGCCAACTCTATCAATCAATACAATTTGAAGAATATGAATGTTATCCATTTAAACTATTCATCATTGCATTTAAGACACGTAGCAAGGCTCTCATTAGATGCTTATAGACACTAAAAATATTACTGGGAAAGTGGATGGATTTCAGAAAAGGAATCATAGGAGCTTATTAGCTTTGTCTCCTGTCCAATTTCCTGTGGTTTCCAATGTACATACCATGCAGCCTGGAGCTTTGTAGTAGTACTGTCTGCTCAGAACTCTGAGCTAGGAATCCAGATGTGGGCAGAACAGGATGAGTACTGGAATAATGTACTGCCATCATATATAACTGATGCAGACACATGATTTCCAAAGAGTAAAGCTATTGTGCTGTGGTAGGCAAATGAAATGGATGTGACACTTCATGGTGACAGGGCTGACCATCATCAGCTAACACGTTTTGTGAACACTAGCACCTAGTATTGACAAGATTACATGGCACTTAGAAATGTGTTAACTGGCAAGTCTTTAAGAAAAAAAAAACAACCACATCTTTTTGGGACATATCCCAGTTTTGCACAGAACAGAATATTTCATTTGATACTGAAAAAAAATTATTCTGTGTTGATCATTTACTGTTGATGAATACTTAAACAAAATAATGAAATAACAAAGCTTCTTTAAATCAGCATCTTCTTTGAGCATAAACAATGCCAAAACAGTGCGTATAGAATGCATTTTGCTTAACTTGAACACATAATTAAAAAAATAGCTAAATGCCAAATAATATGAACATAATCAACTTTATCAATACTGTAACAAAAAAAAGGAATTGCAGATGCAGAATTTCATTCAGAAAAATGTTAAGCATAAACCAGTTCTACTTAGATACGACAAACATTTTAGTTGCAATTGTTTGGATACTAATAATATAATAATTTGAAAACAAAAATACAATATAAAAAAAGGTTTAACACAAATTGGTAACTGAAGGCTAAAGAAGCATTGTGTATTTTATTGAAACCCCTCTTGTCCTAAGTCCAACCAACTCATGAACAAGATGTTACTGATTCTATATGAAATGTGTATTATTTTGTTACTCCTTTTTTTTTCTAATTCTGGTAAAGTGCAGAGTATCCCCTGTGATTGGAATGGTACTTGTTCTCACTGCTTGCCTGCCGGTAGCTTTCAGTAATACCTCAGAGTCACAAAGGTAGGAGCTCTTTCCTAGACAGGAATAGTATAGAGCATCGTAGCAAAAATCCTGGATTTTATAGGTCAAGGTGTTCAATGAGTAGCAGGCAATTTCTATAGCCTTCCATCAGATGCTCTTCATCCTAGAAGGTATCTAAGCATAGGTTAGATGTGTTTCTAGTCTCTTGCTTGTGTCCATTTTCTTTTCAAGAGCTTTATGGTTCCTCCTCATCTTTTACTGATATATCATGTAAAATAAGACCTATGGGACTACCAAGAGAGTTGGAAACCAGGAGTGGTGCTTCCAGTGCTGGAACAAATAATCCTGCTCCCTGTCTGAAGACTTGTGAAATGCTCCAGTAGCTGCAAATTGGTCCCAATTTCTTCCTTCCCATGAGTTCCTCAGGCATCCATAAAAAGGCAGGACCTGTGCAAGTGTCTGTGTATGTGTGTGTTGCTGTTGACCTGTGGGTGTGCAGTAGATCCAACACTTCGGAAAAGAATCTTGGCTGTGCATGGGCAGGTGGATGTAGTGTGCCTTCACAGTAGGTATGGACATGGTCCACAGGTGGAGTTACCCTTCCAGTGTCTGAAAACAGATAGGTCATCCAGCCAGCTAAATGGCCAGGGCACTTCTGGCACAGGGCTCCCTTTTTACCTTGAATAAAACAAAAAGGATGCCGAAACAGCAAAGAGGTCTTTGTGTAAGGTAACGTTAAATTTTTCAGCATTAATTAAGCACTCAGAAAATGGGATAAGACAATTAATTAATCATACATATGCAATTCTGTTCTCCTTTGCACTGGAAATATTGTTTTCCTTTAACTTAAATTAGTATACACTAATTACTTGATATATTGTAGTATATTTTCTCCTATGTGTTTAGATAATTACTGTCAGTAACAGCTAGTAGAAGGTTCCCAGTACAGTACCTGTATATCCTGTAAATTGAAAGTTTGCACTGAACCTTATACTCGGCATACTGGATATGGTGCACAGGATGAAAAACAAATTAAATCTTGTGAAAATCTACTCAAGCTGACCTTAATGGATGGTGATGATGTCACTGTGCTTATGAGACTGTTCACAGTGTCCATGTAAGCATATTTAGTATACTATAGAGTCATAGAATGTCTTGGGTTGGAAGGAATATTAAACATCATTTAATTCCCACCCCCTGCCGTGGGCAAGGCCCACCCACCAGCACAGGCTGCCCAGGGCCCCATCCAACCTGGCCTTGAGCACCTCCAGGGATGGGGCATCCACAGTTTCTCTGGGCAGCTTGTGCCAGGGGCTCAACACCCTCTGTGTGAAAAATTTTCTCCTAATATCCAATCTAAATCTCCCTCTTTTAGTTTAAAACTGATCCCCTTTGTCCTGTCACTATCTCCCCATGTAAAAAGTTGGTCTCTGTCGTGTTTATAAGATCCCTTTAAGTACTGGATGGCCACAGTTAGGTCTACTTGGAGCTTCTCTTCTCCAAGCTGAACAAGCTCAACTCCCTCAACCTGTCTTCATAGGAGAGGTGTTCCAGCCCTCTGGTCATCTTCATGGCCTTCCTCTGGACCCGCATCAACAGCTCTATGTCTTTCTTGTGCTGGGGACCCAGCATCATGTGAGACTTTTCTTTATTTTCATTACATTGAACAATAAGAATTTGCAGTATGGAATAGTTTGGTAAAGATCTACTGGAGCTGCATGAACAAAACCAACAATTGACTTTCAATTCATATATAATCTTTATTTAACTTTTTTGGTGGGAACTTACCTGACATATAAAAAAAATTAAAATCTTTATGTCTTGAATAACCTGTGAGACCCTTACCATTGAATTAGGAAGGGCACATGGTATTTCTGACACTGTGGGAAGATGCATATAGATGAGACTCTGCTCATAAGACCATAATCACAGAATTCCGCCCACAGACATTCACAGTTCTTTTAAAGCATTTTAGTTATGAGCTGCTGTCATTAAGATTTGCGAGTCATTGACATTGACATTTATACTTGTTTGTGCTGGAGAGCTGTTGAAGTCAGGAACATAATGTCCAGCGAACCATTGCGTGAACTAATGGTTTATCTGTGTCACTAGATTTTTAATTAAAGCACAGCAGAACATTAAAAACTTTCTTCTCTGTCATCCAGAATAGATGAAATAAAATGAGAATGCTTATATTCACCTTTGCTCTTCTTCTTTACAGTATTAAGATATTTTATAGCTCACCATAACTGATTATGATAGTAGCCACTGTATGCCTTTGTCAACAAGTAGAAGCCACTTTTTAGAGTCATCCTGACTCTACAAAGAGTTATGCAAGCATATAACTTTATATTGTTTAAGTAACCTGCTGGATGTGAATGGCACTATTTTCCATATAATAAAGAAGGTTGAAGTAGTAGCAATAGAGTACTAAACTGAGATAAAGAACCACTTTGTAAATGTTCAGTTTCTCTAGATGGTATGTCACAGTATGGCCATCTTCTTAAAAAAATACTCCAGAAGTCACCTGGACCTAACATACTGTTTTTGTAACATACTGGCTGATATTTTGCTGAGAATAGTGCTCTGGATAGATGATCATAGAATTATAGAATGATTCATCATCTTGTTTCATTAGATGGTATTTGAAATGGGACACACTGTGTTTGTGTGGTAACTGTTAGTAGAAACTAAACTGGATGTTATATGGCCACTGAAGGAATGTATGGTGGTTTTATATTTCTTAGCAGCCAATTGGCATCAGTAGTTTTTCCTTCAACTTAAACACCTTTGGACATGGGCTTGGCATGTAACCTGTGGGACATGTGTATTGGAACAAAGTATGGCTCTGGGCATGGAAGGGCCTCGGCAGAGTTAGTTCCTTCTTCAGCAATTCACATTTTGGGTAATGATGTAACTCTGTTCATATAGGGAACTTCTAATCCTCAGAGGTGCTGAAGGTGCTGTGCCCCACAGGGAGGTCTACGTTTGGGTGACCTTGCCGTATTGTGTGATTTGGCATGGCTCTGATTCAACTGTAAATGAGGCCAAATGTCGGATGCATCATATAAACTAATGATTACTAAAAAAACTGTGCTGTATTTAGTGATTTAGTGTGCAGTGAAAAAAACAGATGGGTTGTTTCCTTTTAAAATTCTCCGAACTTTGTCACAAAAAGCTTCAAATGACTTAGATTTTTTTTTTAATTAGTCACTGAGTAACTGTCTCATCAAGTGAGTTCTTCACGAAAAGACATCTTGTCAGGTGCAGCAGACAAAGCAATGAACAGCATTGGTACTATTACTGACTCACAGAATGATATTGCAAGGATTGTAAAATGACACCTTGTTATCTAGCAGACACTGATCATAACTGTACCATGTATAAAAACAAAACATATCAAATGTGTTGTAAATATGTCCTCCAATGAAGGAAAATAACTGTCATTGAAATCAATTCAGTGATAAGCTGTATGATCCTTCTGAACGCAAAACAGGAGGGAATGTTTTACATATCCTCGGGATGAAAGGAGTTATCACTCTCAGCTATTCGTTTGTTAATGTTCATTTAACACACATGGTATATCAGACACCATAAATCTTTCACTATTTTGCTTTATGACACTGCAGAACTCTGAAAATTATGCTCTGTGTTAAATGTAATTCCTTGGTTTACCTGCCTGCTTGGATTGAACTACCGAAACTTAAATTGCTGTCGTGGTTTTTACCATACTTTGCTCATGTCATATTGTTGCAATGAACACATTATGCATACATAATAGCATTCATCTTAAGGCAGAGTACAGGCCTTTTCATCCATGCAAAGAATGAGTAATTACACTTGGATTTTAATATTTGTGTTTGCTTTGGGGTTTATTAGTTCTAACTGTGAAAACTCAGTCATTTTGTATGCTGTATCTGATGAGGTCTTGAAAAAATGGACCAGAGTTTTCCATGCACCTGTTCTGTGGCCTTAACCTATCTGAAAATAGTGCTGTGGTAAAACTGGACCTGTACTCTGCCAGTTTGATAGGTGGCATTCTCATCATTACCAGCTTGAGGTTATGGTGAAAAACAAAGGAAATTGATTGTCACTGGTAAGATCCTGTGGCAAAATGAAAGCCTTTTATCGTACCTCTCCTGAATCTGTTTTTTGTTGTTGTTTATTCTGCAGACTCCAGAAGAAGGAGCCTCTACAAGCGTCTATGCAGCAGTATCACCTGAGATGGAAGGAGTTGGCGGCTGCTACCTATACAATGAGGAAAGGACAAAATCAGCTGACGTAGCATATGATGAGGAGCTGCAGAGAAGGCTCTGGACAGAAAGCTGCAAGATGGTTCGGATTTCTGATGAATCCAGCAGAGTTCCCTAGAAGAAGCCACTTCCAGCTGGGTAAATGAAATGCATTGGCAAGCATCTTAGGTGAATTCTTGCAGCATCAGTCATCATCCTGGAAATCACCGTTCAGTCCCAAAGGCAAACATGAACAGCTCTGTTCTTCACTCAAACCCCTAGTCTGCTAGGGTGTGGGGGGAATATTCCCACAGAAAGATGTACGTGGTTGGTTTTAAATCTAACCATCAGTTTTGTAAATCATGATGTTTCAGTCCGTGATTAAAATACAATCTTTAACCTTGTGCAGAGTTGAGTTTTCATTTTTTGTTCATCAAGAGAATACTTTCCCTGGTGAGTGCTGCGTGTCTATGGCATGTTGAACTCAAGCCACCTTTGTACATACAGTTTACTCTTTCATAATCAGTTTTAAAAGTTGCAGCTTCTTTCCTTAATCTTCATTAATCTTTAAGACTCTTTATACTGAATGTCAGTTGATTCTAATTCAGACATTTGGCATTCATTATAATTATGTTGTTTCTAACATAACATTAGTTTTATATGCCAAATTTTATCCAGAGGTTTTAAGTGAAAATGAGAACAAAAAAAATATGTAAATACATATGGTCTTCAGACAGGATGTGGAATTCAAATGTTTTCAGATGAAAGGATTTAAATGAGAATCTTAAGAATGAGGAAGGGATCGAATGTCAAAATGATGGTGTGTGTTGTGGCAGAGGGTGCAGTTAGCCTGTTGTCTCTGCACTGGGGATAGGTTACTTGTCCCCATTTCTCCTGAGCCTGTGTAAGCTTGTTTCTTGCATTTTCTTTAGCAAGGAGGTTCACTCATCTACCCCTCTTAGATAGAGTCACTTCCTTTGGTTAGTTTTGAACCTGGTTGATATGAGTTTCAACACTAAAACTGGTGATTCGGAAAAGACATCAAACGGTGCTGTTCTGTGTTGGTAAGGGTTTTGGAGTTGAACACTTTCAACATGCCCTCTTTAAGTTGTTTCTTTTTCATACTGAAAAGTAGTCCATGCTTACTCACTTGAATTACTTACAAAGAAGCGATAGAATATTTTTCATTTAATTATGCATTTCTCTCCTAAGAATTCCTAACAGACCATTTGCATTTTTTTTTGGCTGTTACTGAGAGTGAAACTGACATCTTTTATGGAACTATCTTTGATAACCCCCAAATTTCTCTTCTGGTAGAGTGGTCATTTCAGATACTGCCCGTTTTGGACAGTGAGTACAATTCTACCTGTGTATGCCGTTCAAGAAAAATGTTCACATCCATGAAGTAAGGAAGAAAACTGACGTGACAATATAGTTTGAGATTCTACACGCTCAAATAACTAAAAGACAGAACTGGATTGATGGTAGTTCAACATTTTAGCAGTGAAGGTGATGACGTGTTGGAATAACTTCCTGTCAAGTTTAGAAGTTGCCCCACCACACTTCTCAGTGGAAGAAACTTTCCAAGCATGGACTCTGTGACTAGGGAACCTGAACTCTTGCTCTTGATGGCCTTCTCCCATGTCATTAATTTTAGATATTATCTGGAAAAGCATCACAATCCTGTAAATTCCATCACATTTCCTTTTCTAAGATTATCTTTTTTAAGATACACACAGTGAAAGAGAGAAGGAGTATTGGAAATCACTGCATGACAGAACTAAATGCAAAAATACTGTTGTGCTCTCGTTTGCAGCAGACTATAAACAATATGAATGTGTTCCTATGCACTGAACCCCAGACTAATATCCCCTTTGGGCTTTTGAGCTCAAACCTGGTACTTCACTGACCATATCTCCAGCCTTTGGTTAAGAGAGAGATCACATCTGACAGAAAGAAAGCATACTGACATTCCCACAGAATATCAAGGAGATGCCAAGACAAAAAATAGTACGAACAACGAAAAGCAGATGAGAATGAAAATAATAAAAATCTGAAGGAGAGCATATTTCCCCTCTGAATTAAGTAATGCATGATTTATTTCTGTCTCCTTAGAGTTAGTGTATACGTGGGTTAGCAGCAGGAAGTTTATCACTCACTCACTATAGCACTTTCTCCGTATGACTGGCTGACTTTTTTTTGGTAACTGAATGTAGTGTTTGTGAAATGTGCCAGACTGACACCCTGGGAACTAAAATCCTCTGTTTATTCACGGATCATGCACAGGATGCACTAAGCCTGCTAGACAGCCAACATTTTCATGTTGCCATAGCATTCCCACAAAGCATTGCTGCTGCTAGAAGTATGTCTAGGATTACTCAAATTAGATAGAACCAAATTACCTTCAAGATTAACTCTATCAAAGCTACACAATATTTAAACAATGAGTTTCAAGTACCATAAGGACTGGTAAAATAGCAAATGCTAAAGGGAGTTAGCCACTCTTTCAGTGTAATCTGAACCACTTTGTTAGTGGTCTCTGTTTTAACAACATTGAAAACATGGTTTGTGAGAACCAGGAATACAGATTGTGCCTGAATGAGGGAAAACCATGTCCTAAAACCAGAGATTTCTAGAACAGTGCAACATGATGAAGTTGTAGTTGAGCTAGTTGTAAAAGCATTATCTTAGGAACTAAAAGTGGTAAACTCTGTCAACTGTGCAGTATCATATATGCGTATGAGCTTGTCTTGAGTAAAATCCTGTGTTGTTATAAAGGTTTGTATGTCACTATGAGTCCTCCCCTGTGATAGTTGCAAAAATCCAACTTAATCCTTAGCATGTCTATTTAGGGATATACACATATATATATGTCCCATGTAGAAGCAGGACAATGATTTTACCTCTGCATACAAGCAATGCTAAGAACTCACTGACTTTTCACATTTCAAAAACATGGAATTCCTGAAGACTGGAGAAGCCTGGTTTTTTACTTCACGGAAGATATGGCTTAGAGATGGTTTGTGTCCTTACAGTAGATGCAAGTGTATATACAACGAACACACAAACAAAACCCTACCTGAGAGCTTTTCAATCTTGCAAAGAAAGGTAAATCAGACTCCAATAATTGTAAACTGAAGCTGGACAAAGAAATGTTACAACAGAAAAGTAGATTGTCTCTCTGTGAGAGTAATTACATATTGGAACAGAACGATCTAATAACTGCAGATAATGAAAGAATATCTCTTTTCATTAAAAGGCGTGAAAGCCAGGAAGTCATACATAGATTTCCCTCAGGTCCAAAGTGAGAGCACTTATTTCTTCTTGTACAAGAGTGGCCCATTGCTCAGAATTTTAAAATGAATACTTCTGTGCCAGTATTCACTCAAAATCTTCCAAATGCACAGTGATATTAGTGCTAAATACAAAAATACATGGCAAATATTTAAGTAAGTCCTCATCCTAAATAAGCTATGATCATGCAAGCTTTGGCTTTTGTACAGTTCAGGTGTGAGAATGTCCTTCCTCATTCCATGACATGGTTTATGTTCCAGCTGCCACCACAGAAAGACAAAATCAGATCCCAGTGAAATTAACATGAAATCTGCCACAGATAGGACACGGATATGTATCTGAGTTGCCCGAGATATGAGTTTAAGGTTGTGAAGGTTGAGGGCATTGACCAATCTGCAATGGCAGATGAGGTCAATGCAAAACATGTATTGCACAATACTAGGCCAGGCAAAACAACAAGCCATTTTAAGGATAACTGTTTGAAGGTAATTTTATTCCTTTCTAAAACAAAAACTGTGCTTCAGCAATGCACTGAAGTAGCTGTGAGGCACACAGGAGATAAAATATTTAGGGATAAACTCTCTAGGTTTTGATAATATGTAGAAGTTCTAATTTATATTTTGAACAATATCCCTGGCATGTCTATTTGAGGGCTTAACCAAACGTTATTCCATGTCACTTCTAAGGTCTTTTAAATAAAAACCACAGATGAGCAAACATCAGATTTTTGGGAGGAGTGAAATGATTTGAGGGTGATGAGCATGCAGAATTGAAACACATTGTCACTGTTATTATTAAAGAGTCAGCAAAGATGTCAGTATGGGAGTCACAACAAGCAGAATCCTTTGTCTGCTGAGATACTAGAGCAGGCTTGGGATTTAGCACATTTCTCTTAGCTTGCCTGCAAAGTAGTCTTGAGCATTGCCAAGAAGAAAACATAGCAGCAGCCAAGAGTGCTGTTTCCAGATCTATGTAGTTGTTAGCTTCCGTATTGCACCCATCAACGCTTGTTAGCATCTCTCTTTTCGGAAATGGAGCCAAGCCAAGAATTCCTTTCACACAGGCACTCAAGAGTCACAGAAGAATCAAAAGATAGCAGTGACCTTTATGTATGTAGACAAACACCATGTAGATTGAAACCGATCACCTTAAAGTGAAAGACTACTTAATCCCAGGAGATAAAAAAAAAAGGCTATGTTGTTTCTTGAGTGATATCGTACCTGTTCTCCTCTTTACATATAGAATTTGAAGCAAGCAATCCTATGATGGGAAGTAGTGTTATATCTTTTCTAAAGGGTATAGAACAGGAAACATAGCCTACCTTCTATCTTTGCACTGCTTGAATTCTCAATAGGAGTTCAAGTACCTTCACAGCAAAGCAGATTCATTTTACCTATTTATATTCCGTTTTCAGAAAACAGTAACAAAACTGGTTTCAGCTTGCCCGTGTCTGTGGAACACATGGTATAGTCCATACTGACCTTTATATGTTAAATATGTATGATGTATCTAAGACATCTTTAATAAGGAAAAAAAGAAAAACAAATTATTTTTAAGAATTGCAACAGAACTAAGGCCCAAATACTGCATTATTTTCTCAGGGAAAACTTCCATTGAAGTCAGTCTCAGTTCTTTAGACGAAAACCCAGACTATGTTCAATAAAGTTAATGTAAAATATTTACAGAGAACTTTTCCCTTAACTGCACTGTGCAGCTCTATTGAACTTAATGAGACATCCTAGAGTCACTGGAGAAAGACATGTAACTTAATAGCAGAATAAGCTATAAAAACCTTGTATCATTTAAATTTGATAATGCCTTGGAACATTATCACTAGAGTGAAAGCACCTTCATGCTTCTATTGATATATTAAAGTTCTCTCTTTGTCTCAAAGAGATTAATCTAAGAAAATGTGCAATTTAAAAATTCCACTCATATGAGTATATTGAGAGAAGACCGTAGCATTCATTTCACTTAAACTAAATCATCTAAAAGCAGGACAGATAGCCAGACAGTTGGGCTCTGTCTGCGGTTATACAGAGTGTAATACTTCTGAGAGACAATTCCTCTGACCTGTTTTAGTGTTAAATGAGTCATCTGCTGGACATGCCATCTTTGTGGCTGACCACGGAGGGAAAATAGACAAGTGGTCTAAAGTAAATACCCAGCACCTGTAAATTGTCAGGCTCTTGTTGGCTCAGGCAGCTTTAAATGGAACCTAACGGCCTAAGAATAAAGCTTTTCATTTCTAGGATTCTTTTTTTTCCATAGTTTCTTAGCTCAAAATGTACAATAGCAATCTTACATTGTGATCTTCAATGCAACAAAGATCTGCTAATTCTGATTTGGGTCATCTCTTCTAGTCAAAAGTGTTTGTATAAAGGTTTCCGGTGAAATGTATCACCTTGGATATGTTTCCCCAGTCATAAATTGCCCCCAGTTTAAAAACTTGAGCTTTATTTTACATCTGGGCAGGGGTAGCTTTTCAGCTATTTGTTTAATTCACTTGCACTTTCATCTGCTGGGCTGAAGAACCCATGTTCTCATCCCAAGGAGGATGGCTTGACAGGGAAGAGGTCATCTCGTGGCATTTTTTGATAACCAAACTTGATTAAGCTCTTTGAATCTTTCATTAAAAATCATGTTTTATGTCTTATCTTATAATCATTTTGTTGTCTCTTTATGAATCTGGTACAATTTTTCAACTTCCTTCCTGCTTTCAGGATCTGAAAAGCTGTTTTTGACATACACTGGTAATGTAGCCAGACTAGTCAGTCTATTTTTTCTGTGTTCCTACACCCAAGCCATATGAACCTTCTTGCCTAAAACATCTCAGTAGAGCTTTAAGCCTTCTTCAGGCCCACAGAGTTCAATAAATACAACTCACTTTATTTGTTTCAACATATATGTTCTCATAGAACTCAGAACACTTCTTTAATCGTGATTTATTTCCACAGTTAAAGCCCTAAATCTGCACTAAAGAGTGCTTGAGAGGGTTTTGGAGCTCTTGATTCAGGAGCTGCAACAGGGATCGAGCACCAGAGCACTGACATCATGAAAATATGCCATAGTTCAGCAATTAAAGCCATAGATAAAGGAATATGCCTGCCTTATCTGGAACATAAACAATTTCACCAAATCAGACATTTTTCATTTTTACAATTACTTCTTTACTTATCACTCTGACAGAATCTCCCAGAAGATATTTCTCTCTCATCCCAGACAAGATTTGTTGTGTAAATGCACATTTCTCTGCACCTGTGAGGTGATCTCCTCTATTACACAACACTTCAGCACAGTGCTGAAGCCTCAGCAGTTTGGCTTCAAACTTTGGCCCTAGCAATGATTTTGAGAAGCAAATTAGGCTTTCAGAGATCTCCTTTTTAATCTAATTCTAATTCTCCATCTTCATTTTTCATCTCTCTTTCTCTTCCATAAGCAGCTTCTCTGCCCCTCTGTGCCTGTGGAAGAAGCCTCCCAAAGCTGATGGAAACAAGTTTTTTTTCCATGCATCACCTTGGCACGACAGCTCTGATCATGACACTCTAAATCCCTCTTGCCCACCCAGATCTTAGTCCTGGATGCTGAGTTCAGGCTGAAGATTCAGAGCTTCTCTGCTTGTTAGGAGGAGGAATATTACCACCTATTTTATAGAACTGTAAACCCCATTTAATACCCCCTGTGCTTAATACATCATACCTGTTACTGCATTTATCACTGTTCTTCTTGTGGAACTTCTTTACTACCTGTTAGTGTTCCAGGAAAGAGTGAAAATACAGTGGTCATGCAGCACCTGAAGAGAAATTCTAGACACGAGTATTTTCTGGAGAATAGGAGATAAGAAATGTTGGTTTTTTTTTTGTTGTTTTTTTTTTGGAAATTATTTGGAGAGATTAGATGGCATTAAGTATTTTAGATTATATTGGACATTATTAAAAAGGTAACAGAAACGTTAACTATTAAAAGTGTTAAATACCTGATTTTCCAGAACATGTAAAATAGCAGTAGCCTAAACTTTAATACTGTGTGATTAGAAAAATATTTTTAAATTTGAAGTGAATTTTCTCAACGTGGCTGTGTTCCTCATATATTTTCTCAATACACAGTACAGCATTTTGCAGTGAATTTTTTTATTTTTTTTAACAAGCTCAGGGAAGAGGCCTTTAAGTAAAAGAAACATCTTTCATTCTGTTCTGAAAATAACATTATTCTTCTTTTGAAATTTTGCTTTGATTTTTCTTTTGACAAAGATGACTTGAAGACCTGAGCTGTGGGAGAGGATTCAGTACACAGAGGTCTTCCTTCCTGATGACACTGCTGGGGCCCAGAAAGACCCAGATAGGAAGATACAGCGCATATGTTTTTTTTCTTCTCTCCCTTCACTATTTTCAGTTATGATGGTTACATGAGAAGAAAATAAGTGAAGGAATGTAACAGTCATTGCAATGGGAAAATGTGCTTCCAGTTGAACAGAGCAAAAACGAAGGAACAGTTATCCAAATCTTATTCAGAACAAGCACTTCATATCAATTTTGAAGAGGCCCTTGAAGAGCAACCTTATAGGTTGCAGGACTTGGGAAATCCGGTGTCATTTGTGTGAATAACCTGCTGTTCACATGAAAGGCTCATAGTTTCCACGATTGTTCAAACTCCATTTCAAAATAGCTGGTAACACAAAGTAACTTCTGTTTTCAGTACAGGTGGAATAGTCAAATTCTGGGTGTTGCTCTTTTTGAAATGCCAATCTCTTAATTCATTGACAAATTCACGCAAACACATTTTCTGTTATTTTTCAAAGGCCTAGACGTCAGGAGAGATCTTCATGGTCATCTGAACAACCTTGACAATTAAGTATCCCCAAAGTACTTTTAGAAAGGTTCTGATCCCATGAAGTCCTGCCTATCCTGCATTCTTCTAAAGCAAACACAGGTCTGGGTAATAGGTTAGACTACTTTTGTAATTTTTTCCTTTCCTTCAAGCTCTGTAAACCTACATGACCTAATTCTCCTGACAACAGATGTTTTGGGACATTGCAGTCAGATTATTTGTCACGTCCATTCAGCACACTATATTAGTGTAAAAGCATGTGTTTTGAACATAGCAGTGTAGTAAGGAAATTGCTTTTAAACATGCCCCTCCAAATGTCAGCATGTGCTTTACAGACTCAGAGCTAAGGTCTGTTGGGCTGCAGACGTGGGACAGGTTGTGAAAGGGCTGTGAAATCACACCCAAGTAGGGACCATGCACAGCACAACTTAAAGTTATCTGTAATAAGGACAAAGGATTTCCATGTTTGAAAGAGTTTGTCATAAACACCAACACCAAGGGAAATGTATATTTAAACTTTAAGACTTTTAGTTCAATACATCTTGATCAGAAAATTATTTTGCCTACATACTCTGCTGAGAAAAATATGTGGCATTACATTATATTTTAAAATGGAAAATCAAAAATAAACCTATACTGCTCAACAATCATATATTGTAAGTTCAAACCGTGTATCAAAACTCACTAAAAATAGGAGATGTTGTTTTTGGAGAAGACCAAGGAGAATGATTCCTTTGTCAGAGTACTGCAAATGAGATAACTATTTTTTCTAGTACTTGATTATATACGGTGTGTTGAGACAAATCAAAGCTCTGCACATCTTCACAGGAATGTAAACTGGAGTGGTAACTGTGCTGGTGTAAAATTGTTTATTTTCATGAATGGAAAATAAATCAGAACCACTCAGATTTCGTATGTTCAAAAAGCAGTTGATGTGCTGAATACAGATGAACGCTTGTACTTCTTCCTATTTTTCTCATGTTCTCTTTCCTTTTTAATAAGTCTTTTGTTAGTCAGATGTGAGAAAAAGATTTAGATCAAACCTCTTGAGGTAAAACCCGAAACTTTGGGGAAAAATAAGAAAGATGAATTTGTTTAGTTTCAAAAAACATAGCCACTTTGCCAAGAGGCTCCAGCTGGCAGGATAGAAAAATGTATCTCCCGATTGCAAATTGCCAATTCTAAAATGGCACAGCAGTAGCTTTCCATCCTGATTACCTACAGCTGCCTGCCTTTCAGCTCTCAGTTTCTAGTCACAACAATAATTTCCTGTTCCATATTTTCCATCTACCTTCTCCAAAATTCATACAAAGTTACTAAACACAGTTGACAATTACTTGTGTACTTTAGATGAGCCTGTATTGTAGCTGTCAGTGCCTTCTGAACATGAGCGAGACAAGGTCTGCATCACTCACTAGACCAGATGGTATAGCTGTGGGGAAAATGGCAGCCTTGCAGCTCATAAACTCTTCCACGGGTCTAAAAAAATACAAGTAGTGATCCTGAGAGTAATTGCTGTCAGCTTAACTTCATTATGGTAGTCCATTAGATAGCTGAAGAGAAGGGTGACTGACACCGCTTCCCTGAGGGTGTTGGCAGAGAAGGTCAGGGGTTTAGATCCCAGGAGGCAAAGAGCACTGCATGAAGGAAGCTGAGTGGTGCAATGTGTTTTCATGGGATTTTGGTGACCTGGATGCTGCTTGAGCTAAAACAGAAATTAAAAAGCTCCTTTATGGATGTTATAAGACAATGGGTGTGGGTAATGTAGCATGGAAGTGCTCTTAGCAGCAATGCAAGCAAGCACCTAAACTGAGCACGTGGTGAAGCGGTGCCCTTGTCCAGGGGGCAGCAGGGCTGGCCCGTCCCTGCTGTGGACGGGTGTGCCTTCATGGTGCTGTAGAAGCACAGGGGTTCCAGCTTGCTTTTATTCTGCAGGATCCATCTGCTACTGCAGCCTGGCAGAGCTGCTGCACTGGCTGGGATGGAGGAAGCTTGGGAAAGAGGTAGATGAACAGAGGAGAACTTGTAGGGGGGGACCATGCTCACTGCCCTAGCACTAAAGAAACACTGAACGTGGTATTTGACAAGCCCAGTGGCTCCCAGTGTCTTTGGTGGAGTCACAGCCCTACTAGCGGGTATTAGAAGGACTCAGAACATGGCTCAGATCTTGAGAAGGTTTACACATGGCTCTGCCTGTTTCTGGCAGAAAAGAGATGGTACAAGAGAAAAGCATCAGCTGTTAAGGTGATCCTGTTAAGGATCTCTGTGGTGCATAGCAGCAATTTTTGGTGCACCTAAAGGAACTGCAGAAGAGAGAGGGTGAGTTCAGTGAATTCAGGCACTCCTAAGGTCAGGCAAGTGCTGAACAAGAGGTTTTTTGTTGGGATATTTTGATATTACAGTGTTCGTCTCTCTCCTATTTTAGAATTTTGGCTTGTTTTCAAATTGGAACCTTGCTGATTCTTATTCATTAGATAGAAGAGTAGGGAATGCCCATCTGGAGAGCACAGCACTGGTGTAGCTCTGAGATACTTTGCTCACCTGTTGGGAAAGCAGCACAGGGCAGATGCTTGTGGAGGGCTGAAGAGCAAATGCCTGCCCTGGGCATCATAAATTCTCCTTAGTTAGGGCATGATAAAGAAAACCAGTAGTAAACTGAGCTCCTCAAAGGGACAGAAAAACACTGAGCAGAATAATAATTTTAAAATGAAAGCCATACTATTGCAGACAATGGCCAGTATGCACTTGTGTGCACCTTCTCCCTCTGCTTTCATAGTACCATAGAATTGCAGAGTTTGGAAGGGATCTCTGGAGATCACCTAGTCCAACCCTCTGCTAAAGTAGTTTCCCTACAGCAGGTCACACAGGAAAGTGTCCAGGCAGATTATGAATATCTCCAGAGAAGGAGATTCCACAACCTCTCTGGGCAGCCTGTTCAGTGTTCTGTCACCCTCAAAGGAAAGAAGCTCTTCCTCATGCTTGTATAAAACTTGCTGTGTTCTGGTTTGTTCCTATTGCTCCTTTTTCTGTCACTGGGCATTGTTGAAAAGAGCCTGCCACTTGCTACCACAAGGTGTCCACTTGACACCTGCACTTTAGATACTTATAAGCATAGATAAGATCACCTCTCAGCCTTCTCTCTTCCAGGCTGAACAGCCCCAGGTCTCTCAGCCTTTCCTCATAAGGGAGATCTCCAGGCCCCTCATCATCTTCGCAGCCCTCCACTGGACTCTCTCCAGTATGTCTCTGTCATTCTTGAACTGAGGAGCCCAGAACTGGACACAATACTCCAGATTTGGCCTCACCAGGGCAGAAGAGAGGGGGAGGATCACCTCCCTCAGCCTTCTGGCCATACTCTTACTAGTGCACCCCAGGATGCCATCGGCCTTCTTTTCCACAAGGGCACACTGCTGGCTCATGGCCAACCTGTCATCCACCAGAACCCCCAGGTCTCACTCTGCAGAGCTCCTTTCCAGCAGGTCAGCCCCTAACCTGTACTGATGCATGCGGTTATTCCTCCCCGGATGTAGGACTACATTTGCCCTTGTTGAACCTCATAACATTTCTCTCCGCCCAGCTCTCCAGCCTGCCCAGATCTCTCTCCTCCAAGAGAATATGAGACAGCTGCAGTTGCAAACAGTACCTATGTGAGACCCAGACATTAAATGCCCAAATATATCCCAAGTGTAACCAGTACAGCATTCTCTCTTTAAAACAGCCCAGTTTTGCTTCTCTCTAGAGAGGTGCTAGTTCTTATCTGCAAACATGGAGGAAAAAAACAGCACTGATTAAGCTCAAATACAGGGGTGACACAAAGAGGAATAATTAAGTGATGAATGAATTAGGTGGAACATCACAAGAAATTTTCTTACCATCCAGGGTTGGGCACAGGAATAGTTTTAATGGGATTAGGAGGATTAAAGGAATTGAATTATTTTTAATATAGGATTCCCATTAGACAGGGACAGTCATATAGAAGGTAGTGGACCTGAACGTGGTGACCTGAATGGATTGTTGCAGAAATAAATTCCCTTGCCACATCATGGATTTCTGGAGAGTGTGGTTTGCGTTCTGGTGTGTGCTGGCTAGCTGCAAAGACTGTAGAAGGGTTTTAGGCCTGACAGCCCTAGGCAAGCCTGCCACTAGCAAAAACTGTGCACTGACTTGAAGTGCAACAGAAAGGAGAAATGAATCAGGGCTTTTATAGTAAGTGTAATTCAGGAAGCAATTAAGACTCTCTAGCTTTAGACCACAGCATGGCCTTGTGCTGCAGTGCAGTGTCCAAACAGAATGAGGCATTCCCTGCTGCCTGCTCAGGAACCTCTCTCTTTCCAAGGGAACTTGATCTCTGGCATTACAAAAATCTGCTCTCAAATGGACAGTCCAGTCCTTCTCTGTCTCTCTGGTGATTTCTGATTTTCTCATGCCTATATGCATCTACACACAGTAATGAGTAAGTTTCTGGATTAACCTTCCTTTCTTCAAGCAGTAGTTGACTTTCTGGTTTTCAGCACTTTAAATTCACGTCTGCACAACACAGATTTTTGTGTATTTGGGCTGATCTCTGTGGCAGTGACTCTCTGGGGGCTGGTAGCTCCCCAGCTGCCGTACATGGTGCTTCACAAGCCTGATTCTTCCAAGAACTGGCAAACCTTCCCATGGTTAATAAACTGTCAGCTTTCCTACTAACTTCAGCCAAACACTTCTGAGGACTTTTTTTTTTTTTTTACTAATTTTATATAAAAATACTTCTCCTCCTACACTTCCTGATACATGGTAGATTCTTTTCTTAACGCTGTGTTATCAGAAATTAGCAATGAGGCACAGATAGCGGTGAGCATGTTGTGCTGCCAGCAGGCACTCTGGGAGCTCGGGCTGTCCAGGAGCTACTGGCATCCCTGCTCACCTTCAGCAGGTTTGTGTACACAGATGAGAGCAATGAGTGATGGACTTCTGCTTGTCAGAACAGGTCATATGAGTTCATGCAGGAGGATATTTTATTTTGGAGACAACCTTTACCATTTTAACTTTTGCTGTCACTGGATGTTGGAGGAGAAAATGTGTCCGTAGACATAAAGGTAGAAGCTGACAGCTCAAAAATGTCCTTGGGAGTGGACATGGGTGTTTGAGTCTTAAGACTGGGCAAAATCGGTAACATTTAGGAAAAACTGGTGGAGCAGGTTGTTTACATAAATGTTTCACTTCTGCACCTGACTTTTATGTGAACACAGGAGGATTAGGAGATGCTCATACTGAATGCAGGAAGAGTAGCACAGAGTACAGACTCTGCCCTCCTACAGTGTCCCGGTATTCTGTAGGGCCAGAGATGAAACACTCAAACAGATATGCTTCATAAGAAAGAACAAGTTACATGTTGACGTGGGGCATAAAACCCCATAATGTTTGAGAGGGTCTTTGCCACTAGTCTAGTCTTAAAAGGGAGGGAGGAACTACTGGAAAAAAAGATCCAGAAGAGGCTGGGGGATACAGCTGAAAAAGTGTACTGTGAAGGGATTAAACCACAAAGTAACGAAAGAGGAGAAATATTAGTCTCACCCATCCAGTTTGCTTCTAAATTTTAGGGTCCAGAAAAACTGTCCTCGGAACTTCACTAACTCCATAATTCACCATAGTGTTAATGGACAGTAGAATGTGTGTGTTCAGTTTCCCAGAGGAAGATCTTGTCCATCCGAGCTTCGGTAGTAGTTCAGTAGGCAGGAGCTTAGCAAGGACAAGATTACAGTAGCAAAGTGGGAAAAGGAAGAACAGAAAAGAGAAGCAGAAGTGAAATAAGCCTTCTAAGGAAAATAACAATAAATAGGACAATTTCGAACAGAAAGTGAGACAATGAAATATGAATGATAGAAGATATGCAGGAGAAAGGAAATCTTCAAGGAGAAGATTCACCATGGAGAAGGTAACTGCAGAAGAAACATTAACATAATCCCAGCTAAGGAACTTGAGGAGAATGGAATAAGCTAGTAGAAACCTTCTATTTATTTTTAAAGGATGTTTTAGACATCACTACCTGTAGAGTCACATCTTTGACTTGTCTCTATTATAAAGTGCAAGAAAGTGAGATTTTGATTATTTATGACCTCCTGTTTGTCTTGGAAATAAATCCCTCGTGTTCTGTCTGCTTGATGCATTTGTAAATGACTAACCTCATCTGCTTAGCATAATCTGTGAAAGAGTTGTCTGGATCTGTGCCTCAGAGACTTAGAGCTTTGGTGACTAAGAGTCATTTAATTGAACATGGTAAACCAAACTGCAGCTCAATACTGGGGCTTTTTTTTTTTCAAATTTGTGCTTTTTTTCAAATTTTAGTTGTAGTTTAAAATTGTGATTTGTAGGTTCCCTCCTCGACTTTGGTGCCACTTTACTCTGCTGAAATAGCTCAGTAATTCCTCAGGAGCCTTGAGTTATGTCTGTGTCCACATTCTGTCCTCAAGCAGGCTGAAGCGATAGATGTCTTCTTCTCATTTGACCTAGATTGAAACCCCTGAACTGGGACAGGAGCTTTCCTGTAAGAGTTAAATAGGAGCTCTGCTGGCTGCTCCTGCCACTATCAGTGGAGAGAGATAGCAAACAATTCACTTTTAAGAGCACCTATTTCTATGTAACTGACTGAAGATATCCAAGGTCAAGATCAGGTTTTAGACAGGATGAATCTCGCTATGTTCTCTGAGTTCTGTGGGTCAAGGAGAGCATGGCTTGGGGTACACATATATAGAAAGAGAAATCCTAGATCCTAGCTTGCCTCCACTCCTTTTGTACCTTATCTTCAGTTAGTCATTAAGTCTAGAGTAAGGAGGGAAATGTATGCTAAGAACAGTCAAAACTTAAGTGAGAATTCTTGAATAGTGTGCAACATTTATTTATGGAGATCTGTCATAGGAGATCTGTCCTGCCTAGTCTTTAGTCTAGGTAAGACATTCGCTCATCAAGGCTCTGAGTTCTCCAGGTGTTATACAAAAGGGGTTAGTCTTGAACTGTATCTACCACATGAAGTAAATTTAGCCATGTGCCCTTCTTAGGTTTTTGAAGTAGAAGATAAAAGCAGTTATCCGCTAGGTCCTTCTTCTGGGCTGCTTATCTGGGTTACAGATACATCTCAGTGTAAAGCTGGGAGATGAGGCTCAACACTTGATTCCTGAAAGTTTTAGACAACTCCTGGATCAAACAAATTGGCCTTTTGGGATCCTTTTGGAAGGTACCCAATGACGAAAGCTCACTGATTCCAGGATTCAACTCTGGAGGACCAAGGCCATCAGAACTGGGACCACTATGGACCAAGGTCTTTGGTCAGACCCAAGCCTAGGAGCCTGGCTTCACATTCTCCATTCAAAGACAGAGACATACCTCAGAGATTTCTGTTAATCCTCTCCTTGTGGAAGGTGCTTTGGTGTAAATAGCATCCATCCTGCCCCTATTCTTTTTTCATGAGTTACCTTTCCGTACAAGCCACAGTGTGTTTAACCATAAGCAAGTTCACATTTGAATTGTATGCTGCAGCATGGAAAAAATTGTAAGAAACAGGAAAATAAATTAATAATATGGTCTCATAAATTTTATGAGCATAAGAAGATTTTTCATCTTGTGCACCAAGGGTAAAATCCAGATTTCTTCAGAAAGAATCTTTGATGATTAAAGGCTTATTGGCAATAGAGCCACAGAGGCTAATTACGAATTCTCTGTGTTGAACTCACTCCACGCTGCTCGCTCAGTTAGTTGGCTGGCACTGTGGAAAGTCTGTAACATCCTAGATCAGGAAGCAAGGTAGGAAAAGATTTAAGGCTTGAGATTGACTATCTTATAAATTTATAAATGGCCATTCCTGTTGTAGAAGTGGATGGAGCTGTATCAGTGAATAATTTGACACTGGGTTTTTCTTCTGTTCGTACATAACAGGGCATGGAACGAACACCCCAAAGGACACAAAACATTCAGCAGTTCTTTAATATTGAATGCCGATGAGTGCCATACATGGGCTTTTGGACATCTGAAAGCTTATAATTTTCTCCCTTCTCGTATCGATGAAAAGTGTTTTTATATGTACAGAACACAAAACAACAAAGTTATCTTCCCTATAGACAGACTGATTTAGCAGAGTGGTGTCTATGGTACGTTCCAGACTATGTGTTAACCTAGAAGACAACTAATCCTTCTGCCCCTCCAGCAGGTTTGATGCTCAAAAAGAGTTTGATGTTTTTATTCTATTGCAGTCATGTGGTGACAGTAGGACTTTGTATTCTGAAAGCTCCTTACAAAAAGCATATTGCTATATTGCTTCTCATTTATGAATTCACAGCAGAGGAACAAGGGATGAGACTGGATAGAATAATACTTGCCCATAATGGGAGCATTCTTGCATAGCAACAATGGGCTTGTGAAAGAGCTGAGCTGCCTTAAAGGTCCAATCTCATGAGAACAGAAAACTTCACCCATTGAGAAGAAATGGCCTAGTCAGGTTTTTTTTTCTAAGCCTTTTCCCCCTTTTGTTGCATACTCACAAACATACTGTTTTGCTTCAGAAATAAAGTGCATCGAGAGCACACAGTGTTCTTTCATTGCTGGAAAAAAACTGAACACCTATCTGTGTGTGGAAGCCAAACAGCAAGGACAGTCGCGTCTGTATTCCAGTCATGTTTTCTTATCGTCTGAGCTGTCCTGCCCATCTCCAGAGCACGGAAGACTGCTTACGGGGATGTAATTCTGTTTAAAAGTCTGTCACTGTGAATCACTGAGGGGAAAAGGCAAATCACAGGGTTGCATAGCAGTACTTTGGTGCCAAAAAAATCCCAGACCTTTGTAGTGTCAGGAAATAATTTGCAGTGAATATCCAAGCTCCCCCTAAACTGTTTTCTTGAGACTACAAACATGCTAATGTCTTCTATATACAGAAGCACACTGCACATTAAAGGCACATTTGGAAAGAAAAACTGGCACTTCCAATTTCTACCACTCCCAAATTCTAGTCCTTAGACTCCGTGTATAAACAGTCACCTCACATCTGAAATGATCAGGTCTACCAATTTTGTGTAAGGTTTTCTCTGGTGACAAAGTAGCTCCATTTGCAGTTTGCTTGCCTGATTTTTTTTTTTCATTGTGGTTCAAAAAAATGTGCAACTGTGTTGTCTTCAAGAAGTAGGATGTTTGTAATACAAAAGCAGAAGGGCCTGGGGTGCTTTGGTATACTGGAGGTCACATTTAAAATTACTTGCATGTGAAATTCTTCAGCAAAAAGTAGTAGCCTGAAGTGAGTGGCTGGTTCAGATACTCTCCAACACAATTAAGCAGTCCAGAAGAATTTCTCTTACTGGTCTTTTTAGAATTGTCACTGATCCTTGAAATGAGACTGTTCCTGCTTGTATTTTAAGAGGTTTATTCAGGAAGTTTCTCCCTAAGGAAAAGATCAGCAGAAAGCCGATGCACCAGCAGAATTGCGTGCTAATCCTCAGAGCAGCGCAGGAGAGGGATGGAAGTGAAGAATAGGTAAGGAAAGGTAAGGAATATGCCTTACGCTGGCTCAGCTGCAAATTTCATTTCTACAGAAGCCTTAAAAGGGGGAAATCAACCAAGCCACTTCCCTCCATTGTTAGCTGAATAATGATTAGAAGTCAGTTCAAGCCAGTAGAGAAATTGCCTGGAAAATTACCAAAGCCAATGATCTGTTTGGACAAAGAGACTTTGCAAAGACCCACGCATTCTTCATGCTCACAGGTCCCCCATGGCCATTAGATTCCCTAAAAATGTGAAATATAAGTAGCAACCTAGTGTGTAGAAATCTCTTTGTTAGGTAGGGTTAGTAATAGTGGTATAGTATACCAATAGTGGTATAACCATCACCTATCTGTGAGAGTCATAGTATCATTTAAATGCAGAATGTCCTTTTTCCAGTGAGCTGGTGCTACATGATGTGAATGGATCTTTAGAATCAGACTGGATGGAAACAATCATTTACTTCTTGTTTTTAAGTGAGTTTAATTTGAATGAAGTTCTTTGTCTCCATGTAATAGAAGCGACTGCTCTCTCCTAATATTCCACACAACCTAAATTGGATTGATGATGAATGATTAAATTTGCCACTGAAGGGGTTGCCCTTGAGTTGCCTGCTGGGAGTCTCTCCACAGATTTGTGTTTTGCCCTTTCTGTGTCCTTTCTGTCCAATATGCAAAAAGAACCCCTTATTTTACTGTCAAATTTACAAATTAAAACAACTTTGCCACCATGCATGCAGTGCCTGGCTGAATAGGGCTCTGATTAGCTGGCTGTGCCTGGGCTTACCGCTACTGCACAAAGAAGAGAAGGCAAGAGCAGTAAAACAAAATCTGCTTCTTACGCCATTTTAACAGAAGGAAAAAAAAAAAAAACAAACTTCCCAAAAATGATCAAAAGTGCCACAATGTCAATAGTTTTGATCCCTTAAATTTTTCTTAACCATTTCATTTTTTTCATCCAAAACCTAAACCCCTTTTTGTCTGCATGCTCTGGGAAAGAAGGCAGGGCTTTTGTGAAGGGCCTTTTAAAACAATTCATTCTTATTATTATTATTACCCTTCTTGTGCTTTTTCTTGTTTCTGTCTTGAATTTTGCTTTCTGGAAGGGAATTAAGAAAGAATGCAGAAATAGGGTGCTAACCCAATGATAGTTTTTCAAATTTTAGTTTTTAAGCACAGAACCAGAAAGAAATGAAATACTGAACAAAACAAAGCACCAAAACAAACCAACCAAACTAAAAAAAACCCCAAACCAACCAGAAAAACCACAATCACCAATAATGACAACTATGAAAAACAGTTCTATTCTAAATTCTCTCATCTTTAAAATGCTCTGACAGCAGTGAACCACCTTGTGACAAGCTCTCTACAGTAGCATTCAATATATCTGAAACCCTTTGAAGATATCCTTTTTCTCTTCCTCATGTGCTTACAGAAATCACTGCCCTTAATTCTGTAATGGTGACATTTTGATGCCATTTCAGGTTTTCATTTTAGTTGCTTAAAACTCCACTGCGTTGATATATAGTCAGCTTCATGGTTTCCAGTGAAATCAATACCGATCCCCAACAGCTAAGCATTTACTGCAATTCTTTGATGGGCACTTTTAATAATGTTTTATGTTTTAACATGTTTTGAGCATTATCCGAAATGCTTTTGCAGGGCTGGTTGCAGATAAGGAGCTTTATAAATAACTTTATATTAATGTTGCACAGAATTGAAAAACATTAGGCACAAGAGAAAATTATTTTGATTTGTGTCTTGAAAAGTAATTTTAGGCCTCTAGAAACAGAAATTATTCTTCATCTCAGAGGCAGGCTGCAGCACTTGGAGAAAAGCACGAGATTGCTGTCTAATTACATAGGACTGTGCTTGTATCATTTTCCCTATTCGTTATAATCAAAATCATTAAAATAAATTAATTTAGCATCGTGCCATTTTGTCTTGTTATAATCCATGTCAAGAGAATAAACATGAGAATGTATTCATTTGCTGCCATACCTTGTAGAAGAATTGTTACGGTATTTCATGTGATGCAGAAGTCTCTGTCTCACCGGGGGGATACTGCAGTGCTCTGGGTGGCTGCAAAATGCAGCAGGGCTGGTCAAGAGAGACCATTATGGAAAGAGACTGCTACAGCTGAGAGGCCATAGAGTGATGCAGTCACCCACAGACACAGGACAGAGTTGGCTTGGGCCCCCAGGGCACCCTCTGATTGAGATAGCGTGGGAAGCCACGGAACAGCTTTTCAAATGCTGTCATCTCTACTTTACGGAAGGAAAAACAACTGTTGTTATTTCCCTTCCTGCTTTTCCCAACTGCTCTCTGAGAGCCCCAGTAGTGAAAGAGACTGCTTAGAGGTAGAGGCTGAAGAATATTCTGCAGTCACATGCAGAAGCTCACATTGGGAAGGAAGGAGAGGCCCTTCCCCACCCCTGGGGACTTGGATTACCTATGTGGGTCAGAGCTGGTGGCTGCAACAAGATCTCCTTGACACAGCACAGGTGGAATGTGTTGCTTATTTCTGTTCTGGACACTGAGAGGATGAAACACCTTTTTTTTGTGATCCTTCCCACTCATCCCATCAAGCTGCTGCTTGGCTGCCTGCACAACCAGCCCCATATTTGCTCCTTTGAAGCTACAAAGCACTCTGTAATTTTTACTAAGTTAAATATGCTCACTTAGACAGTCTCTTAAACAACAGGCATTTTGTATTTAACCATCATGATTAAATATTTTCCTGCCACCCATGAGCACAGATTTTCATCACATTTTCAATGGGCTAACAACCATTCTGAGCCTGTGCCCTACTTGTATACACTTTGCCAACTAAAATGCCAACTGGCACTATTTGGTCATTTTCAGATGTAAAGGCAGATGTCTGCTCTTGTAGGCAACATGGCTGGGAGCCCTTTGTGTGTGAATGTGTGTATGTATGCACGTAACCATCATTTTTCAATGACACAGAGGAGCATTTTTCTGAAATGAAGCCTGGCTCCCCTGCTCTCATGAGCTCCCTTTCATTTGAGAGTAAAGAGATTCCTAATGAAAGACACCAAGCCTGTGTAACTACAGAAGAAGTATGCTGGGATTTCATTTTCACTTTTTCATTTGGTCTGCCAGCATGAATATTTTTGTCTATTCTCCCATCACCTAAGAAGATTTTATTGAGTGCACTGTGTGTGACTTGACTATATTGTATTATTTAATTGGCATTTGATTGATAGTCATAGCACACATATTCCTTCTGTCTGAAAGAACTTTCAGTGATTGCTCCACGAGATCCTTTCCTGTACAGCTTCTCAACATGCTGGCAGCTTTCGATGGCTGCAGGCTGTGGGGGGACATGAAGGACTCCTGCTCTCCTCACTCCTGCCCCACAGGAAGGTGTCCTCATTTTTCCCTCTGCCCTTTATCCATCTCCCTGTCCTGTGACCCAGCTTCTTGGACCCAGTCCTGTTCCCATCCACTCCTCTTCCTCCCCAGCATCTTCTGTTTCCTTCGCATCAACTTTTTGTTGCCTCAGTTCCACTGCCTCCACTCTCGCTGTGAGTCCTCTGCCCACAAACAAGGCTGGCACAGGTAACAGCATTTACACAGATTCAGTCAAACCATAGATAATATTTCATAGTACATGTATTTAATTCAGCATACACACAGATGTATGTTTATATGTCATATTATTTTGACATATGCAAAATAAACTGAAGGGCTTGCGGGAATCTTTTTCTGTAGTCATTATTCTCCCATTTTCCATATTCCTCTCCCATCCATCATATGCAAACATAAATTACAAGCTCTTTGGGACAAGGAATGCCTATTGGCAGCAACAATATTTTGGGTGAGAAATGAATAAATAGCAAATAGATTTTTTTAAATTTTATTTAGAGGTGAGAAATATTTATCTTTTCCTTAAGAGTTAAAGCAATCAGGTAAAAAAAAAAACAAAATTCCTTTGCTGCCTGTAATGCCTCTGAAGAGCTTCTTCAGGACTAATTTCAGTCTGTGGGAATCTCTAATAAAGGATGTTTTTCTTTACAACTTCAAGAACCAAAAAATTATTATCATAAAGGGATCTCTTCTCTGCAATTAGACAAACATATTTTCATGAGTAAATGTATGTTTAAAAAAATTCCTGTTTTGAGTGGAACTGAAGATAAGTTAATCGTCTTGTATTCTCCATCTTTCCTGCCTTGTTCCAAGAACTTCATCTCCCACTAGATTAATAACAAGACAAGAGTTAGACATGAGATAATTTACCACATCATTTATTTACACATTTTAATGAAGGAGAGATCATAGAAGCATAACAGAGCTGAAGTTTGTTGTCAGCTGGGTTGGGAAATGTGTATAAGTTCCAGGAACAACTTAGTCAGTACTGGCTTTATTTTAATTTTAAATGGAAATTGTGCAGCTAACAAAACGTATCCTGTCTTCTCACCACTGTTGATCTGCAAAGCAACAATCCTAGGAGGCATCATGGGAGATCTCACAAAAAATACTACTGAGGAATAAAATCTGATGTGTGATTCTCCAGCTTTATTTTTAACTGCATTGCTGCACCAGTATACAACATTTTGGAAGCCATTTCAATATACCTTGAAGATTCCATTTTCTTATTTTGCAATCAAATAGCATGCACCATAGTCTTGACTGATGTCAAGTCATCACCATTTCATTGGAAACATATCATCATTCAAGTATTTCATTGCATGCTTGACAGCAATAGGATCACTTTGGAATGAAGTTGCACTGACCTGCAGCTGTATATGTGATGTTTGGCTATAAGGATTTTTTTTCAAGTATATGCTTAGAGATATTTATTTCACTGAACCAAACAGAGAGAAAGATATAGGAGACAGGTATTGCTGAGCAGAAAAATGAGAGATGAAGGGAATGTTTTGCACTGTCCGGACACAGAGGGATGGAAGAAGGAAACATGGATGTCCTGCTTCCAGCACTGCTTTTGTGTTTCAAAATATACAGTCACAAAAAAAACCCAACCACCGCCAATTAAAAAAAACAACAACCATAAAAAACCTGGTGGAAGATTTGAGGTAGACAGCAATAGAGTGCCCAAACCAGTAGGCTGGGAGCTATTGCTTCCTTGAGTGGTTGGAGGAGCCTGGTATCCTTACCTGCAGGTTTAAGCAGTAGTCCAGAAGAATATGTGGCCTCTTGATATGGATGCTGTTCTACGAGGAGGTTGATACAGGCTGGAAATCTATTGGGATGGGATGGGAACTGCTCTAAGGTGTTTTGTAACATTACAGAGTTATGATACTGAACATGAAGGGCATGAGTCATCCTGTTTCCCTTTGTATCGAAAGACATACCTGTAGCTGCACTGGGTGCAGACCCAACGTGGCAGACATCTTAGGGACAGTTGTAGAGCCAGTCCTTCCAGGATTACTGGATGGAGGAATACATGTTTTTTGGATTGTAGCTAAGTGTAGGCATAAACATAGCTTTGTGTTGCCCAGTCTAGTCAAAACTGGGGCATTTCTGGACAAGTAACAAAGCATAACTCTAAAGCACACAAGGTGCCCCCAGGGTTACCTGGTGTTTTTCAGGATCACAAGTTTGTATGGCACTGTGCTTTGCATTCCTGCGTTCAGGGGAGTACGGTGTAGCCAGCAAAAATGTCTGTACTTAAGTGTAGACATGCCCTCATGCATCTGGGGAAAGAAAATCTTGTAGATAGGCAGCATCTGAGAAAGCATTGGAGGATTTATATATGAGTGGTATGGTACCCTGTGCATAGCTTTAAACATCTGGTGAAGTGTCTATTGATGGCCATTCTTTTCAGAGACTCTAGTGCAAAGTTTTGCCCTGTCCTTTCTTGCAGGGACATTTTCTGTGACGAGTTACTGTTAGTGATAAGATAGAACATAAATGAATACTATCTACTGTTCTAGACTGGTAAGTAAGTCCAGTAGCAGATAATTATGTCTATACTCTACTTCCCATATAAGGACACAAAGATTAATTTATCTGCTTGGCCATTTCCTTAGTCAGCATTTCTATTTTCTTATGATCAACAAAATTGAAATTGCAGACTTTTTTTTTGTGAGAACTCATAGGTTGAGATAAGAAGAGTTTACTAGGAAAAGCAAAAGCTGTTCATACAAGCAAAGCAAAACAAGGAATTCATTCATTACTTCCCATCGGCAGGCAGATGTTTGGCCACACCTAGGAAATCAGAGCTCGTCAAGAGTCATGCTTTCTTGGGAAGACAAATGTGATCACTCCAAACATCCCCCCTTCCTCCTTCTATAACCTAGATTTTATTGCTGAGCATGATGTTGTATGGTATGGGACATCCCTGTGGGCAGTTTATGTCACCTATCCTGGCTTTGTCCGCTCCCAGCTCCTTGTGTCCCCCCAGCTCCTGACTGGCAGGGCAGCACGAGAAACTGAAAAGTCCTTGACTCTGCAAGCACTGCACTGCTCATCAGTGTGTTATCAACACTGTTTTCATAAAAAAAAATCCAAAACACAGCATCATGCAAGCCTCTGTGATGAAAATTATCTCACACAAAGCTTTGAAATTGAAGTCATCTGTCTGAACCTTCATAGCCTTGCCAAATATTCCTTGCCATGACCTGTGATTGCTTTCCCACATTCTTCATCACAATTTCATGACAACTTTTCTGTATTAAACTGTTAGAAAAATCTCATCATTCCCCTTTCTCATTTGGCCAGATACATCATAATTAGACTCAGGAGCCCAAACCATGTGTGGTTTTAAATCTTTGTTATCCACATCATCAAATATTTTTTTTTTTTTCTGCTAGATGACACCTTTCAAAGCTACATGTTGAGATCTGCATCAAATGATTTTTCATCCAGCATCTCTGTGTATGGTGGAAAGTTCCATCGTCAAAGCAATTTCATTGCCCATATGCAGGTTTCCCCTCAACAATTGTCTCTATTGCAGTGCCACAAGTCTGGCAGTCAGACAGCTGGCATGTTGTAACTGCTGCTTTTCATTACTGGCCAGATTGCCTTTTATGTGTTTTCTCCATCTGTTTCTTGTAACTACCTTTGGTCCTCTTGTTATTGATCACGGGACGGACACTATCTATTTACACATAACATTCACAGTAAGGCTCTGGTTGCTACATTGTGCCTAGCAGTATATTTATCCTGGTAGAAATATTTGAATCAACTTCAAAGCAAACTGCAACAGGATGACAGAAATACACACAGACCTTAAAGCAGATGCATTTTTTTCATAGAAGAGTGTATACAAAGTGATGTAATTATGATGTCTTTATATGAATTTTGGATAATATGATTGCCATGATGCCTAAAAGCCTTCTGTTGAAGTAGGTGACATTCAACCCTATACCAAATGATTGTTCTTGTTTGAAGTACTGTATTACAAAAGAGAACAAATGCTATATACCACAAAACTACCTCATGTTTCAATGTTTTCCGTTATTTCATATATCATAGTTTATTTTTGTTCTTACTGACTCTGCTCCATAGGTGAGAATCACACATTTCATTGGCAAAGTACTATTGGATAAAATTGTCCCCTAATTGTGCTTAAGGCAAAGCAATCAGATCATTACTAATGCAGAAGGAAAAGGTGCAGTTCTATGGCTGCAGACATAATTAATGGAAAGGTTTTATGAGCTTCAGTAGATTATTATGATGTGACAGTTTTAAAGTCTGAGAGCGATTGTGAAATACATGGAATTACTTCCAGCATGCACAGCTAGAACTAGGGACCTTCATAAAGGTGGCTATTATAAATATACATCAGTATGGAAAGCAGTTACTGCTAATGGTCAGAAATGAAGCCAAAGTGTTTATATGTATTTATTATTGACCTATTGTAAGTCTAATGTTATATCATGCAGGACAAATCTAATACACAAGAGAAAACACGTTCATCTGCATTCCACAGAAGTTAAGCAACTCTGGGGAAAGAGATAATGGTAGCAGGAGTTGATGAGCAAAATAATCTGACTATTTGGGGTCAGTGTTTCTTAAGTAGCGGTTCGTTAACAGTAGCTAGCAGTGTGTTCTTGCAGTTCTGAAGGCCAACACTAACCTGTGCTACGTCACAGCCAGTAGTGAGAGAGGGAGGTGATTGTCCCCCTCTGCTCTGCCCTCATGAGGCCTCATCGAGAGTACTGCACCCTCTTGTGTGTTGGGGACCCCAACACAAGAAAGAAGTAGGTCTGTTGGAGCAGTCCAGAGGAGGGCCACAAAGATGATCAGAGGGCTGGAGCACCACTCCTGCAAAGAAAGGTTGAGGGAGTTAGGGAGTTGGGCATGTTCAGCCTGGAGAAGAGAAAGAGAACTTGTGGCCTTCCAGTACTTCATGGGAGCTTATGAGCAGGAAGGGGATCGACTTTTTACCCATAATGATGGGACAAGGTGGAATGGCTTTGAACTAAAAGAGGAGAGATTTAGATTAGATGTTAGAGGGAAATTCTTTACTCAGAGGGCAGTGAGATGCTGGCGTGGACTCCCCAGGGAAGCTATGGATGCCCCATTCCTGGAGGCGTTCAAGATCAGGTTGCATGGGGCCCTGGGGAGCCTAATCTGGTGGGTGACCACTCTGTCCATGGCAGAGAGTTTGAACTGGATGATCTTTAAGGTCCCTTCCAACTCAAGACATTCTATGATTCTATGACCTGTGCATCTTAAGTTCCCTGAACTTCACCTGTCACACTCGCTTTTGCCTTCTCTAAGGCCAGCATCTCCTGTGACATCTTCTCCCTATATTCTCATAGCAGATCTTATCAAGGAGCTCTCCTAGAGCAGTGAGGTGAAACTCTGACACTAAACTTGGCAAAGAATGCTTTGTTACCTGTCTCTTTTGATTCAACTTTTCTAAAGAACCAGTAAATGTGTTTGAGAGACCCCTGGGCAAAGGAGGCCTTCCAGACCCTTGACCCACCCCACTGTGCTTTGTTGCCATTACACATGCCATCCCCTGCCTGCTACCAAGCCCTGACCCACCACAGACTGCTGTCAAGTTGCTTGGAGCATGAAGGATTCACAGCTACCTTGCCACGTTGTCTATGCCTGCAACTGGTGTTGAGGCTACGGTTTAATTGGGGATGAGCAGTGTACTTCTAGCTGTGTCTAGAAGTGCTTCTGATAGATTTGGCAGTTATAGCAGGGTGATAAAGTATTGATGACAAGACATGGAAATGCTGGCTTGTTCAAGCCTCTAATGGGAACATATGGTTGCAATTAAATGCTTTCAGGAGGGTTCCTTAGGGTAGGATGGACTTCTGGTAAAAGACTGTGATAAATGTTTAGGGTACTGGAGTAAGGAAACTGAGACTCCAGGACCTCATTCTGCTTTATTGAGGCAGAACCTGAATCTTCCACCTAACATATCCGCACTAATTTGATTGCTACATACTCACTGAAGTTTTCTGTTGTTATACAGTCTGGAGGAAGGTAAGGTTCTCTCCACCTTTAAAACCTGAAAAATTCTCCAGCTGAACCTTATCAGTTGATGGCAGTATATGGATTTGCTCTTGTTTTCCGGTGCTCCAAAGAGCACTGTAATTTGTCAGTAATTTCTCTTGGATGTCTTTCCAAGGCATCTAAGGCATAACACGAGTTATATATTTCTGTGGCAGTTTTTCAATATTTTATGTGCTATCAGAAGTTATTTTGCCTTTGCTCTTTCCTAATTTCTCAGAAGAGACTGTTTTAATCAGTTTTCACTGTTCCATCTAATGCATTGTGCAGAATAGCCTTTATGTCAACAGTTCTGAAATGCTCTTTACCGAGTGATCACTCCTTTTATTCCCTATAACTTCCTCATTACTTATGCACAATAAACACTACCAAACTAAAAGGCAGAGGATTATGCTAATAGATAACTCCTCACTGGAGTGTCAGCTCTGTGTCCAGATTTAAACACTGTGCAGCAAACTTTAATGACAAAGTGGAAAGAAAGGAAGCAAGAACTGACAGCAGACAGAGTGGGATAGGAAACATTGTCATTAAACAGGCAAAATATTCAACTCTGACATCATCATTGATTTACCATGCTAATATCAATGAATAGGAGTTAGTGAGTGACATGCCCATGGTTGCTTGCCCTCTTCACTTGTCTGAGTTACATGCAAAATTGATTATGCTGAACTTAACCATCACCAAAGGGAAACAAATTACAATGTACCACAGAACCACAGCTTCAAGAAGTTGTGTACATCTGCCTTTTTCTGCATGACAGAAACATGTGTGTTTAAAAGTTGTTGTATTACATCTTGTACTACAAGTTATGTCTTGTTTTCCTTGTCTACCAGGACAGAATGGATAATTTTATCAGAAACAAAATGGGAGCAGCAAAGTCCAGAATGCATTTGTAGAAGTTACAAAATGGGGTGTTCCAGTCATTCGTTTATCAACATGATTTTACTGCACAGTCCCTTTGCCTGTTGAGCAGGGACGTTTGAGGTTATAGAGATGCAGTACTGCTTTATAACTGTATTTTACTTGGCCTGATTCAGTTTTTTTCAGAGCCTTTTGATGTTCAATGCAAAGTTGAAGTCTGTATGCTGTGGGCATGTCTTGAGCTATTGTGTCTAATAGGCTTTCTGGCGGCTTTTCAAAAGCAATAAACATATGTAATGTTTAAGGAGATTCACAGGCAAGAAAGTCAGCATGCACATCCATTCCCTACCATGCTCAGCATGAGACCATGAGACAGCTTCAAAGCTTCCAAACACAAAGTCTAAGAAAAGCTTTTTCCTGAAAATAAACTATGATTAAGTGTTTTCCCTGAATCTTCTGAACTAGAGTGATATCCTCAAGAATGCAAAATCAGAACTATAACCCTCAGACAGTTTTTTTCTGGAATTCTTTTTCTGTGATTTCTCATGCATTGGTTCTTCCTTGCAACTGAAAGCTGTCACATTCAAATAAATTATGAATTCAAAGCACAATTACTACTTCTGAATCGTACCATAAGGTAGATGTTGTTGTTCCAGAATGATTGAATTGCTCCTGCTCAGTTGGAAGTTGGACTGAGTCCAGACAGAGTAAGGCAGATATGGAAGATAAGAATGTTTTCATGAGTACAGCCAAAACTGCCATTCTTTGTATAGGAGTAGCCAGGAATGTGCACAGTCAGGCAAAAGAAAGTTGTAGTCTTTTTATTTCAGAAACAAACAAAAGAGTGACAGTATTGTATCTTTGCCTTGCCTTTTGCCTTGCCTTGTCTTGCCTTGCCTTGCCTCGCCTCCCCTCCCTTCCCCTCTGCTTCCCTCTGGTCCCTTCCCTTTCTAACCCTTTGGTGTTATGTCCCACGAGATGATTCTATGGTCAGTCAATACAAATACAAGCACCCTCAAAAGTGTTGGGTCTGAAAGCATAGCTTATATCTAGCCTTAATCACTCAACCAGGATCTCCATTCCCCACTCCCCACCCCACCCTTTGGGACCCTTGTGTCCCCAAATTCATAATGGACTGGCTTCTGCTGAAGGTCTGAACAGTGTTCCCCATTGATTACTGTCTGGATTGGAGGAATGGCCTCTGTACTTTTGGGCAGAGTAAGACCTAGAACCTCTGGTTAGTCAAGGCAAGATATGATGCTACTACCAAAAATGATTACAATACTGACAACTTTTACCATTTCAACCTTTTCAGGCTTTATGTGAGGTGAGGTACTTGTTGATGTGAATGTCGATTACAGGAGAATTTATAACATGAAACTAATGGGCACAGCACTAGAGTAGTGGTGCGGTATTTTTGGTAATGAAAGTCAACATCCAAGAAAACTCTAGAATATAAAGGGAAGTGTTACTCTTTATTTTTATAGCAGCGTTACCTTTATACCTTTGCATTATACCTTCAGAAATCAGCTGTCAAAAAAAGCAGAGAAGATGGGCTTTCATCTATTGCATTTCTGTCAAAAACACAATTTCTTTATTTCTTTCAGATTTCTTTCTTTATGACAGGTGGTGCACGATCAAAAAGGTTTTTTTGTGATTTTCAAGCTTTTAGGCATTGTGTTTAGATCTTGCAGAAACTGCAGACTATACAAATTGGGAAACGTCTTTCAATCTGCAGGTACAGTGAAGAAGGTTTTGCATGGAAATTATATAAAAATTAGTTTTGGATTATTTCATCTTTTTAGCATTTTCCTGCAAATTGATTCTGATTTATTTTAGTTTTGCTAACTAAAGCCAAAATCAGAGAGGTGAAAGGACCAGCTGAACAGTGTTCACAAATGTATAGATATGAAAATAATTGGCAGTCAAGAGGAACAGATATGTAAGTGGTGGCTGAACTTTTCAGTTTACACTTCCATGCTCTCCTCAAACTATTTTTACTGAGTAGCCAAACCAGTGATATTGATCTTCAATTTATGATGAATAAATAAGTAAATAAACAGAAAAATAGTCCTTCCTCTTTCTTTTTCTGTTTTTTTTTCTATTTTCTATGTTTCTAATCCAGTTTCTTATTTATCATTTGACTTTCTTCTACTGCTACTACAGATGAACACTGAACTACCTGAGCCTCTTGTTTCTATTCACAAGAGTTTCTCAAAAAAATACCCAAGTGTTTATGAAAGAGAATGATGTGTTGAAAAAAAGAAAAAAGGTACTTCTAGAAGAGCTTTGAGTGGCCCAGAGGAAGCAGTCCAGTGGGCAGGTTTTGTTTCTCACCACTTTGTATTAGGGGACGCCAGGCTTTCAAACAAGTGAAACCTTGTCTAGAGGTCATAGCTCATTTGACTGCAAATGGAGCTTGACACTGAATTAGAAAATCTGGAAATGTTTAATACAAAAGTTTAAGCCTCTTTGCACAAGACCGGTCTTAGGCTGGGGTCAGTATTCCAGCCCATTCAGACTAAAGCACATCTGGTCTGAGAGCCAGTTTGGCATCCATCACCAAGTACTTTGAGTTCTCTTCAGAAAACTGGCATGCTTTGCAATTCTGATGAAAGGCATGAAACAATAACTTTTCAAAGTTGGATTTTTTTTTCCCAAGTTTTTCTGGATCAACCAGGAAAATGTTGATTGATTATATATTTCTTTATGATTCAGAGAAGATATTTATAAAGAAACTTTAAATGCTTATTGAAAAAGAGCACAAGTCAAAAAATAATGTAGAATATTATTCCAATCACTGATAAAACTATGAAATTAAATGACAGCAAGTCTTACTAAGATTTAAAAAATCCATTCATCATTTAGTTTGAAATTAAAAAGAAAAACAGTTACCTTCAAAAGAAAATCTACTCCTGTTTTATTATAGATAGGACAAGACAAACAAAAAAGATACAGTGAGAATATTTCAAAGCAGCTCATTTTCTTTCCATAAGGTGATACTAAACCACCTTTTTTTCTTTTATCTTTCTTCCAAGGTACTACTTACTCCTCAGAAATATCTGTTAAATTGGTCTTAATGTTATCATCCTATTGATTTTTTTCTTCCCAAACGTCTCTTAAATCTATTACATGTACAAAAATAATAAAATAAATGAGTAAATAATAACAAAAATATCAAATTTTAACTTGGTGAATTGATTGAACATTTTAATAAACATTTAATAAACATTACATTGGTCCTAGTTCTGGAGTCAGAATTTCTGTCGCTGTGCCTTAAAAGGAAACATAATATTTATTTCTTTTCCAGTCCGCTTGTTTTAGGGAAAACAAACAAGTGTTGTTTGGCCTCCAGAGGCCTGAGTAATATTGCTTTGACTAGGAAGGAAACGCTGGCATTATTTAGTTTCTTTCATAATTATCTGCTGTGAAAAACAAAACACAGCTAACTCTCAGCTCCAGTGCGAGATATGCACAGTTTAGGGAGTATTATGTAGATCCCTCCAGAGCTTGAAAGCTCACTTCTGGTACTCTCTAAGCTGCTGAACCTCTCCCTGTTTTGCCAATAAAAGTGTTTTGCAAAGCCATGTGATTAGGAAGACTGACAACTGCATGGATCATATACATCCTTTGACCCAGATGGGGTGAAATGTTCACTCAGATGCTTTCCTGCAGTCAAACATAACCTACTGGTGGCAGAAGTTGAGATGCCCCCACTGCATTGCTCTCTCCCCCATGGACGGGGCCACAGAGCAAAGTGCCATCAGCTGCAAAAAATAAAAGCTGCCCACAGAAAGAAACAAGCGTCAGGTTCACTCAGCATCATCTGATAACCCCGTGGAACAGGTGATCAATATTCATCAGCATCACAGTTCCTCTGCTAGTGATGGTTAATGGGCTGATAATGCCATCCTCCTTGTAGCCAAATCCCATCAGGGACCAGACAGCTGGAGCTAAAGGAGAAAACTTATCAGATCTGGCAGAAGACAGTTTAGGAGGCTAAAATTAACCTTGGACCATTCACAGAGAGAACTAATTGTTTGTGACTGCTAGATTCCTGCCAGTGGCAAAGGTTTATTGCTGCACAGATCTTAACCTGATACTGGTTCTTTTTGCAGCAGGAAAGAAAAATAAAGTGAAGGGGAAAAAATCCCATGGTTATTTTTAACCTCTTGCCCACAAAGAAATACAAGAAGTGCATCTGTAAGGAAAGTTAAAGGTATAGTTAAAGCTTTATACACTTGTGCTAATAATGAGTTAAGTTGCTTCAGGACTCCACAACATATTGTGAATTCATGAGCCTGACAGATCCTTCAGCAAGAAAAAAGGAAAGGTCTGTCAGAAAACCTCAAGTCTGCTGCATTACTCTTACTTTACTAAATTCTCCAATGATATCACTTCCTCCCCTTCCCTTGTCAGCAGCACAGGCTGGAAGCATTTACATCAGGATTTGAGGACGTGCAAGAGGAGGAATATGTAATACTTGGCAAAATGTTATGGATATTCTGATGTTCAGCATAACATCACTACAGAGCAAACTCCAGCACAAGAAAGTGAACCTGGAAACATGTGTCTGCGTGGCCTGCACAGGAGAAGGTAGGCTGCTGGAGAACAGAGCTGGAGAACAATTTTGCTTCAGAGAAGAAAAAAAATATTGGTGAGAGCAGAAGATACGTTGGCAAGGGAGAAGAGGCACGTTTAGTTCAGCAAAGAGAGAGGAATGAACAGCCAAGTAGCCACTGGCAGCTGCTACAAATAAAATAAAGCTGGTACTAGAAAGATGCTCATCTTTATGACCCTCACTGGGAAAAAGAAAATGAAAATTCCAGCACAGGAGCTGGTTCAGAGAATACACAATACTGAGAAATGGGCTTGAAACTAAGAGGGTCTCAAAAATAGCAGGAAGAATCTTACTGGGTGTTCTTGGCATCGTGACAAGCACATATGCTTAACTTACGCAGGAGTGGATCAAAGTTTTCTACACCTTCTGTCTAGGATGCTCAAAGATGAGGATTAAGTTATGTATATGGAATTCATCCTATCCCGTTCCCAATAAAGAAAAGTAAAAGCATAGCAAGAAAAAGTAAACAGGGATTGATGATAGTAACAGGGATGGGTGGTAGTAAGATGTAACTTCCATTTGCAAGTACACAATCAAGTAAAAAAAAAAAAAATTGAAGGATTAAAGCCATACAGGTGGCTGGAATACTAAGGTATGATGTGGATGACTTGGAAGTGAGAAATGGAAGAGTGGAGAAGCAAAGTAATCTGGAGACACTTGTGAACCACTGTAGTGTTAAAATCTAGCAGAAGAAGGCTTGGGTGAATGAGCATGTGGTACCAGATTAAGGGGTGTTTTTGGACAGTCCAGAGGAAAAAATGTTGAAAAAATTCTTCTTAGACAAATTGAGGAACAAGTGATAAACCCCGAAGGTGAAATATATAGATGGAGGATCTCTGTAATGCAACTGGAAAGACAAATTAATACTGCAAGTTATGCCCTTAATGAGAGATTT
The DNA here is from genome assembly GCF_002078875.1 of Numida meleagris. Taxonomy (NCBI): domain Eukaryota; kingdom Metazoa; phylum Chordata; class Aves; order Galliformes; family Numididae; genus Numida; species Numida meleagris. The sequence continues at coordinate 126,645,110 of NC_034409.1, forward strand.
TAATTCCTAAATGTAGATAACCTGAGGCTGAGAAATGTGAGAACTGCCAAAAGTCAAGCTGAATTACATGTCACAAAGACATTCACACGATTAGAAAAAGTTCTTCATCCATAAAGAGCAAACAAGATGAAGGAAATAAGTGTGATTTGTCTGAACCTAGGAGAGTGGGTAAGAATATTTTAAAGAAAGCAAGTGAACTGTCAAGTGCATTTCCTTGTCTTGTCCAGGGAACATTTCTGAGACCTGATTTATTTCATGTTTCTCCCACAAGATCTTTGTTAGCTGGAAAAAGAATGAACTGATGACAAAGACACGTAGGCATATAACATTTAGGATTAAGTTAAAGCATTTCCAAGAGTGGCACTATCTCCCTGTCAGAAGTTTGGGCAGACACATCAAAAGGCAAGTTTGCAATCAAGTGCCTAAGTTTGTATTTGAATGGCAAGAGCTGTGTAAAGCAGGTTAATTTTCATTCCTCCTGTGTTTATCACATGTAAAACTTATTTAAAAATAAGAACAAAACTTCAGGATAGTGTTTCTTGGAATGATTACGTATTTGAGATTTTCTCTGTCACGCTAATTTCTCAACTGAAAGGAAGCTGACTGGAATAACTTTTTTATGGCCCAGTCAGCATCAACAAGATTACTGGCAGAGAAAGGCAACCATGCATTCATTCTCCTTGGCGTTCCTCTAAGAACTGTGCATTTTGACTCCTTCCAGCACTTCCTTCCATTACAAGATACAACACAAAGACCATACCAGAAAGTGTTGCAGTACTAATAGTAATTTCCTCCCCAGAGAGAAATATTATTGCTATTATTGTCAATATTATATATTGATGGTAGTGTTGTATAAGATTATAATTAAGGAATCTTAAATAGTTTACTATGGAAAATGTGTGGACTAACCCTTTAATGCTACTATGTGAAACACATTCTAATACATTTATAATTAAGAGGCTGATACAGTAAAAAAATACCTCTGCCCATTCAGAGTACAGATAAGAAACATATCCTTCATGGATAATAACAAATACTATGAATTTTTATCTGAACAGAAGACAGACACCAAGTTAGACAGAAAAGCTTCCTTCAGGATTAGCTTGAGAGTGAAAAACATAGAAAGAAAATGGTTCAAATAGTCATAAAAGAACATCAAGAAAGCAGACAGGAAACATTGCGGGAAGGTATGGAAACCAATCAAACTTGAGAGAAAAACGTGAATAGACACTACAGTAAATTAAATGCCCTTCTTCACTCCCCAAGCTAGCAGAGATAGTATTCCCACTGGAAGTGAAAATAAATTACTGAATAAAAGCAAAGCTCATTGAAAATATTTTTGTCTAAAGTTGTCTAAATAAAATGACTTCAGATTTAGTTCATTCTGATGGATAAATGGTCATTTGTCAGTTTGAAATTTTATGAGGAAAAAAGTCAAAACAGCACAACAAAGCCCAATATTAAAGAAAACCTCCCCTCTTTCAAGCTCCCTAACCTGAAAAAAAAGCCAATGTATTAAACAAGTTAAATCATTCTAGTACTGCCTGTTAAAGCAACTGTCCCTTGGCTATTATTTTCTATGTCCATGAACTGGCATAAAACCTCTAATTTCAAGTTCTGATAAGTAGTAAGATATTTAGATGCTATATACTTGGACAAAAAAAAGTCTATTTCATCTAATAATTAACTCTGATTCCTTCTTTGTGGGAATACAAAGAACTGTTTTCTTGTTAAGAATATATTATACAACTATGGATATGACAATGACAATCTTTATGTTATTACTCGAATAATGAGAATATATATATGTATATATTTCAGATTGGCCTCTAACAATTTTGTCAGTATAGTTATTAAACAAAAACAACATGGATATGCAAAATATTTAACTAAGAGCACTTTTAATAAAAACAAAAGCTAGTTTTAAAATAGGTACATGATTGAACATCCTAATTGTTGGACTACATAAGATTATATGTTAAGGCTTTTTAATTCCTTTCTAATGGAGCTTTTTAGTTGTTCATTAAACATTTAACTGCAATGGGAATATGAACTTGAAAAAATAATTTCTCACTTTCCAGACAAGCATTTTAACATTTTAAAAGACATTTAAATTATTTCCTTGGCCGATAAAATCTGGTATTTCTTCCTATGTCTTGCCTCCAAGGTTATCTAACAAGCATTGAAATTCCTTTGGAACTATTTTATGAAAAAAATCAGGATGATGTCTTTCAAACTTTCACTTTTTGAATTATTAAACTGTTTGGAAAATCTGACTAGAATTTTAAAATAGCTTTGCATAAACCAAAATAGTACTTTTGTGGCAAATTTTAAAATCACATAGCTCTGCTCGTGACAAGTCACTCTTTCAGCTTACATTATCTTCAATACCACATCCAAAAATTTCACAGCTGTTCCTGAAAAGGAACAGAACTAAAATAAGCCTGAGAAGTTAATTTTGAAATGCTTTTCCTACAAGTCTATGTACGTAAATAGTCAAAACAGTCTATTTAGCTATATAACAGTGTCAGGAATAAAAAAATACTGCAAAACCAGTGGAGAACAGATGGTTTTCAAAGTGTGTAGTACATTATGCATTGAGATGACTTTCTTCATTTTTACTGTCTGCTAGTTTTTGCCAGCTATGCAACACCTTTGCCAAATGATAAGACCAATGGCAAGCAACTTCAGACATTCAAAGCCAAAGTGCTAAGAACAGGTTGCCTTCATCTTCTTTGTTGTTCATTATTTGGATGGTGCACGTAATATTTAAATGGTTCAGCCAAGTCATAGCATTCACTGCAAAAATTAATCAGTGCTCATTATTCTGTGATTGCTACCCTGCCATGCAGGGCAAGGTACAAAAGAGGATGGGTTAAGCGAGACAGCAAAAAAGAGGAAGAAACTTTAATGTTTAAAGAGAATTACTCCTTTAAGCACTCAGAGGACTTTTGGTTTTCTTCCCTGATTCCCACGCCTCCTGAGCACGCATGGGCTGGCAGCATGAGGGCTGTCTCAGGCATGCTGCTGGTGGTTACAGCTAGGTACAGAGCTAATCACAGTTACCACATGGCACCTGGCACCTTTCCTTTAGCCTCTAATTACAGTTTGGCCCTTAAACTTGCAAATATTGATTGGTAAAATGTTTTAGGATAATCATGTGGAAACACTTAGCTGCTCTCTCCTTAATGATATTACCAGAAACATTTTGTAGCTCATTTGGCCATCCTTCCATCTTGGCACTTAAAGGCTTAACCTCCATACAAACAAGCCTGTGTTCCCTGTAGATGTCATGGATGCTATGCCCAGGTTGAAAGCTGCCAGCCATTTGTGCAGGTGCTTGATGTTCTACATGTGGCTGGTTTTATTATGGCAAACAGAATAATTTAAATATTTAAAAAGATAACTCTAAGCTTAAACATGTAGCTATATGTAACTGGAATCATACATAGGCATTAAAAAAAAAGGAGGGCTATGAATACAGAGAGGAGGAAATAATAGTAAAATATAAAATTAAGAATTAAATGCATTACAATTTTATAATACTTCAAGTTGGAATTACACAGCCTTTCTATTTTTTATTTTTTAATATCACCTGGCATAATAGTATACAAAAGCTTACACTGGGCTGGAAAGATTGACATACTTCAGTGCAAAATCTGTTACCTCTAGTGTAGCCTCATTCACACTGACTTGGATTCTTTGTGAGATTATAGAATCATAGAATTGTTTGAGTTGGAAGAAACTCTCAAAGGACATCTAGTCCAACTCCTATGTAATGTCACCGGAACACCTACAGCTAGATCGGGTTGCTCAGAGACCTGTCCAGCCTGACTTTGGATGTCTCCAGGGATGAGGCATCTGCCACCTCTCTGGGTAATCTGTTTTACAGATTAACAGTTACACAGTTACATAACAGTTAACAGCTTTACATAATTAACATTATCATAAACAACTTCTTTCTTATATCTAGTCTAAATCTCCCCTCTTTTTGTTTGAAACCATTTCCTCTTGTCCTATCACAAAAGACTCTACTGAAGAGTCTGTCCCTTTTATTTCTTATAGCTCCCTTCAGATACTGACAGGCTGCTCTCAGGTCTTCCCAGAGCCTTCTCATCTCCAGGCTGAACAGCCCAAGCTCTCTCAGCCTGTCCTTGTAGGGGAGGTGTTCCATCATTTGGATAATTTTTGTGGTCCTCTTCTGAACTCACTCCAACAGATCCATGTCTCTTCTATACTGAGAACTCCACATCTGAACACAGTACTCGAGGTGAGGCCTCACCAGCACAGAGTAGAGGGAGAGGATCACCTCCCTCAACCTGCCAGTCATGCTTCCTTTGATGCAGTCCAGGATACAGTTGGCTTTCTGGGCTGCAAAGGCACATTGCTAGCTTATGTTCCAGTTTCCCATTCACCAGTACCCTAAAGTCCTTTTTGGCAGGACTGTGTTCCATCCTTTCATCCAACAGCTTACATTGGTAGTGAAGATTGCCACAACCCAGGTGCGAGACCTTTACCTTGGATTTGTTGAATCTCATGAAGTTCACCTGGGCCTACTTCTGGAGCCTGTCTAGGTCTCTCTGAATGGCATCCTGTCCCTTGGATGTGTCAATTGCACCACACAGCTTGGCATCATCTGCAAACTTGCTGAGGGCACACTTGATCCCACTGTCAGTGTCACTGATGAAGATGTTGAAGAGCATAGATCCTAGTACTGACTTCTGAGTCATTTTAAATTACCAGTAAAAAGATACTTTTGTTGTTGTTGCACATCAAATTAAGGAATGTCAGGTAAATGTTTATTGTGCTGCATATTATTCAAAAGTGAAATATGAGTTTTCTCTGCAGTTTTGTTTTAGCGCTAAGCGCTTATAAAAATTTTCTTGACCGTTGAGATTCAGGGTCACAGCTGTGTAATGGCTGCAGAGAACCTTAACGGCTATTCACTGAAGTTATAGAAGCCACTCAGATCTTTCCTCTTGACTTTTTTTTTTATATTAAAGGGGTACTTAAATCCTTATGTCAGGCACCTAAACCACCTCTTCCTCTAAGATAAAGAAAGCATTTGTTGGGAAATTCAGGCCGTCAAACTACAAAGGCTGCTCCAAAAATAATGCCTCCTATTTTATTGTGTTGGCACACATCAGAGGTGGATGTCAGTAGTGCAGCAGTAGAGGCTGAACCTTCCCATTAATATCTCCTAACATTTTATTGCCACGAGACAGATGACAACAGAGGGGCAGTCTAACAAAATGGCATCTGACACGGAAATACAGATGAGGCAAAGGTATGTCACTGAATTCCTCTGTGCAGAAATAATGGCACCCATTGACATTCATCAGTTCTTACTGAATGTTTATGGAGACCAAACAGTGGATGTGTGCACAGTGAGGTGGTGGGTAGTGCATTTCAGCAGTGGTGAGAGTGGATCTCTACTGTTAGCAGAGGCTGGTGCAGAGTTTTTAAGAGTGTAGCATGCAGCCCTTGTTCATCACTGGTGAAAATGCACGGCTAATGGCGGTGACTGTGTTGAAAAATAGTGTTTCATAGCTGGGAGTTTGCTCTATTAAATAGTGTCATTGTGCTCTTTGCAACTGTTGTAGTTTCCATGGAAATCAATAGGCGGACCCCTTTTCTCAATGGATAGAGAGAGGAACTAAATCTAACACTGGATGTTTGCAGTATAACGATGAAGTTGTTGACAGTGTATACTTCTTTTAATCAGTCCAGGTGTTAGTGCTTCTATCTGAAAAGCCTTAAGAGCAAAATCTAAGCTAAGCAATTTTTTATTAGTGACCTTACATGCTACCACCACTATAGAGAAATTCAGGAGAGGGGTAAATGGTCAACATCCATTTTCCTAGCACATCAGCTGCAAAATCTCTTCCTCAGAGATCTCCACTCCAGCTGCTGCTCCAAATACGAATTTTGCCAAGCGGGCCTAGCAACCTTTGTATCCTCATTCTTTATTTCACTGCTGAATGACAGAACAAGAAGCTCAAAGAAGTCACCTTGCCAAACCAACGCATGTACATGTTTCCTTGCTGTGATGGAAGATGCATTAAGTTTTTCCATCAGCTGTGTCTTCACAAGTAGTAAACAACAGGTTCTGGCAGCTGGTACTCTTGCCCTGACTTCAGTGGCCCTGGAGACGAGGAGAGAAAAGGCAAAGCATGTCAGCATGGACTGCAGGTTCATACCTGCTCTAATTTATTCCCCTGAGTTTCACAACAATTTCAGCAACAAGATGTAGGGAAGCTGCACAAAAATATTTCTGAGGTGTGTCTTGATTGGCCATTAAGCTTTAGAAATCTTAAATAGCTCTCACTGAATGATCCATCTACAGTAAACATTTAGCACAGTGCATTTACAGATTGATTCTTGTATGTCCAACGAAACTGAATTGCCATCTAGATGAATGTTCAGATACTTTTCTGCAGAACATGAAACAAAATTAAAATGCTTGATCAATACTCTTTGAATACTTTTTGAGCTAGAACTGATATTTCTTTCAAGCAAATTATTTCCTTAAGAAAAGTAAAGTGCCATGGAACTTGCACTTTATAGAATAGTTTCCCTCATTCTCTACAAAAAAAGTATGCTTTCAAAATTGGAAGTGAGGCATGCCATATTTAGATACATTACAGCCAGTTCCAGAGAAATCTGACAAGGAGCAAAATAGATTTTGAAGATGTCTTCATTAAATCTTTTTGTTTAACCAGGACTGGAAGAATCAAAAGCAAAAAAAATATAAAAAAAATGAAGAGAGCAAATGATTTCTGACAACTGCAAAGACTTAATGTTTTGTTCAGAAATCCAAAGACATGTTCTCTCAGGAACATCTAAGATCCTGTACACGGTCTGGCAAAGATTTAGATCAGTGATATACTATGAGAAACATAGGGGAAGAAAAATTACTTTGACACAACTTGTTATGTTGCACACTAATAAAGTAATGCACATGTTAACATGACACACAAGGAAGAGATCATGCCAAGCCTTATCTCTATTGCTTCTAGTCTAAGTAAATAGCTGGACTGCCCACATCTCCTCATATCTCTCCTCGATATCTGCAGGCTTGTACCAACTATGGGGATGTCTTTCGTGTCAGCTGATAATGGAGTCCAGCTGACTGTTTTGGAGGAGACGCCCAACTTTTCCAGCAAGATAGGTTAGTGGAAATAAAAATGGCCCTGAAAGAATTGGCATGGAAGTAGGAAGAGACATTTAACTGAGATGTTAACAAGAGAAAAACTCAAAAAAAATCATGTATTGCCCATGTCCAAATAATAAACTGCTGCTCAATTTCTTTTCACCAGATATGGCTTTTAGTGCATAGGAAGAAGAACACACTGATTCAGAGGTGACTTTTGTTCAACTCAGAACTCTACATGTCCCACTCTACATGTCCCCCTCTTCTTCATGGTTTCAAGGCTTTGAGTAGATTCATTGGATGTGACATCTGGAAAGTTTTTTCATAGATCTTTTATACTCCTGTTTTTTTTCCAACAATTTTCCTAGATACTTCTCCCAACATACTGATTTTCTATATATCTGTCATGGTTTTATGATTTTTGGTTATCGGTATTCCACATCATAACATCATGCAGTGCACTGGGAGTTCAAGAGTTAATGCTCCACTTCCATGGATCGTGGATAGTTCTGGGTACCTGGTTCTCAGAAGAGAAGAAGAACTACATTTCCCAGAGGACTTTGCTGTTTTGTTACCTTTTTCCGTTCAGAGGGAAAGATAAATCTGTTCGCATATCACGAGACTTCCCTTTTTTTTCGTTCCTGCTCATCCCGGCAGCATCTTGCTCACCAGCCATCTCACCGTTGGTGTCAGAGTAAGGCCTACCTTTATTTTGGACACTCTCTCATTTAATTGGATTTACTAGCTTAAATTGTAATTATATTGTATTATAGTGTGTTATTTTGCATTCCGATATCTTATTTAGTAAATTTGTTTGTTTCTCCTCAGTTCGTTGCCGCTGCTTTGTTTTTAGGCCCATCTCCCTAGCCTTTTTCCCTTTTCCCTTTCCTGGGGCGTGGGTCCGTGGGTCCCCTGAACCATTAGTCATGGAACCGGGCCGAATCTGCCCGTAAACCATTGACAGTATCTCAGATAAGAACTTCAATTTTTCTTCAGTCAAATAGAATTTATTTCTTTATTGCATGTGCCCTCCGGTACAGCCTCTCAGGCAAAACAGTGATGGCAGTTTCAATGTGGTCATTGCTTTGTACAGTGTGGAAGAAGAAAGCTGTGGAAAGGAACTACCACACTGAAAAATTTTGAGGTGCAGAGATACTTGAGCTAGTTCTAATCTAATTTGATACTGAATGAATAAATATCTCCTTTTGGATCCTAATGGGTCCTGTAATCTGCCCTAAGTCTCTTGTTACCTTGGCTTTACTGTTGTCAATACCCAAACAAGTTTCAAAAGTCTCCATGAGCTGCAATTGACCTTCTAAATTCTTACATAGAAATGGCCTTAAAGGTAAGAGGGTTGTCTGTGTCCACTCAATCCTCAGCCTCTTTACAGAAAAAATGATTTCCTATCTGTTGCAGTTGTGTTTTCTGAGTTGTTCCAGACAATTTTAGTGGACGAAAATTAAATATAATTTTCCATTATTTGACAAATACCGACAGCACTACTATACAGTTCAGTGGACAAGAAAGTTAAGACTTGGTTAACAGAAAGCATCATAGGAGCTTACTGTAAGTTCTAATATTTTGCTGCTTATTTTCTCCCCCATCCCTCTGGGGGTCGTGTAAGCAAGAAGCTGATGGGTGCTTAGTTGCTTGTAGGGGTCAACCTGCTACAACATGTCCATTCATTTTTTTAAAATAAATTAAAAATAGGACACAAAAGTTTAATTATAAATCCAGAAATTTTAAATGCTAGAGGTATCCTGGTTGTGGTATCATTTGTCAGCTTAATTGCCAAGAGTAAATGACAAGTACATTTAGGAAAAAAAAAGGTTTCTAGTGTTTTTATCAACCAAAATGTTGTAATTGTACAGCCATAATAGAACAGCAGATAAAACTAATGAAGTTTTCTTACAGTTTGAAAACAGCAACCAATACTATCTTACAGTAAAAAAGTAATTTTATGAGCATGTGAAAACTATGGGTACACATCAACTTTACGCACAGCTTCCATCTATATTCTGCACAGTATCACCAAAATATTGAACTCCGTACACTCAACTGAAAATCTTTGAAACCTTTTATTCCCTTGACATTTTGCAAGTTGGATATCTTTTCATAGGTATCTCTTGCCTTAAATTGGATGAAATTTAAAATTATATGTTAAAGAACCCGAGACCTTCTGCAAGAGGCAGAGAACAAGGACAGCAGCAAATCATTTGTCAGAGAAGATCTCTTCACATTATTCCAGTTATTGGCAAAATTATTGCAGGCACAAAAAGCAGGCAACAAATACACCAACCAGTCTCCGAAATCCTTCCTGTTTATCAGATTTCCCTCTTTCAACTTAAACTTCTATTTCTCCCACAGTTTTCACAAGAAAAGGGCAAACCTCAGAATAGCCTGATGTATTTGTAGATTCATTCCCATCTAAATGAGAACTCCACAAAGCATGGAGATGTACAAATATAAAAATATATTGCACATCCCCACAGAATTATACAACCCCAAGAAAATTGACAGAATTAAAAAAGCAATCTAAATCAAAGACTCTTTGTACTTCTTTAATTTCTGAATTAGTTGACTTGAAATATAATGAAAACTTGGTGAATATTTATTTTTACTTTATCCAAACCAGTGAGCATCCCTAATTTATACCAGAGAGGATGAAATGGATGGGGAAAGGACAGCTGGGATGATTATTTCATTCATAATGCAGTTTTCTTCCTCTCCTGACACATGAAACGTCTCAGTGATTTTATGTTTTCACTTCCTTACTCTAAAAGTACCAACGAAAATATCTTCCTCCTGGCTGAACAGACAGTTAATTTTAAATTAAACAGCTGTGTCCTGGCACAATACACATATATCTCTGTTGCATGGCAAATGACTTGTAACTGGAATTACCAAAGTTTGAGTTTTTGACCTCCAAACGGTTAACATTTGTTTTAAGTGAATAGTGTGAGACCAATACCCCTATTGTAAAAAGGTTTGTCAGTTGGAGTCCTTCTCAGTACACAAGGATGACAGTGCTGACCACTGTGTAAATATGCTGGGAGCTTTGTTGGAAGTAACAGTAGAGGAGACAGCTTAGGGAGTGTGGGGTAGGTAAGTGCAAGCTTTGATTTCACAGTGGATAGAGTCATTGCCTTCTTGGATCAGCAATCATAGATAAAATAAAATAAAATAAAATAAAATAAAATAAAATAAAATAAAATAAAATAAAATAAAATAAAATAAAATAGAAGTGAATATGCTTTTTAGTAACTCAGGCAGGCTAGGACATTAAATAGGGAATCTACATTATGATAAAAAACAACACTAAAGATGGTGGGATCCAGTGTACATTGCTTCGATAGTAATGAGGACTGAAATCTTGGGCAAAGAGGGAAGTAGCCTCCTGAAAAGTGGCAGCTTCCTTGGTGCAGTGAAGAAAGAAGCACCTCTGAAGGTCACAAATAACTGGAAGACATTGCATCACTAGACAGCATGCTAGGGGCATGTTAGTTATCTAAGTTGAATAGACTGGTTCCTGGCCCATTTTTTTTTTCCTGCTAGCCTGTGGTAATCACTCCTGCAGTTATACTCTCTAGATTGCTCAATAAGCCAGTGGATCAAGTATGTCATCCGTATTTTTTCATTCCATGTGCAAATTAAGTTTACCCTTAATTCACTTGTGTGTAGTGTAAAGTAGTTTCACAATGACTGGCCACTAGAGAGTACTTAACTCAGACATGCAGAACTGCAAAGCACAAGAGCAATGAATCACCATTTATATAAACCACACAATCAAGCTTTGTACTAAGTATAATTCAATCTGTCTATAAAAAGGATTGTCTAGAAGTGGCTTCTGCCTTCTAAAATGTTTCTATTTGGCTGGAGGTCTCTAAGAACTGGTTCTATCCTTTTGACTCTTGAAAGTTCAGTGATGACAGAAAGGTCAGAAGTTCTACCAGTGGTCCAAATGATGAGAAGAGCTTTGTTGTGCTTTCCATAGTTTTTTTGTTTGTTTGTTTTTGTTAGTTATTTATTTTCATTCTTTTCCAAGGATTCTCCAAAACACTCTTTTTCTCTGAAAGAAGTCATAGGAACATGTTAATGCATTTGATTACTCTCTAACCTCATTTCTATGTTTTGAAAGTGTCACTTTAGGTTTAATTATAACCAATTTCAAGAAGCAGTGCATTCTGATATGAAAGAATGGGGGACACATGCCTTTAAAAACCTGTTTTCTCATTAATTGTCAGATCAGTTAATAAAAGGATTGACTGAAGAGTATTATTTGGGTAAGGCTTTTCAAATGTTTAAAGCCAATGTTGTATTTTGTGAGTATTTTAAATCAAGACACTTGTATTGCGTTTGCCTTCAAAGACATCTCTTCTTCTGTGTCTCCTTTTTTCCTCTATTCTTTACACTCTTCCCAGGTAGAATACCCATTTAATACTATTTGTGTGTGTGTGCACGCAGTGTATTCACATATTGCCATTAAAAACTTCACTGAACCACAGAACCACAGGATGTTGGAGGCTGGGAGGCACCTTTAAAGACCATCTAGTCCAAGTCTCTGCTCGGAACAGGATCAATTAGAACAGTTTCCTCTGTGTCTGACTGGGTTTTGAATATCTTCAAGGACTTTACAACCTCTCTGGATAACCTGTTCTTGTGCTTGACCACCTTCATAGTAAATAAGTGTTTCTGTGTGGGTTGTTTTTTTTTTTTTTTTTGCTTAAATGGAGTTTTCTGTGTTTCATTTTTTGTCTACTGCTTCTTCTTTTATTGCTGAGCACCACGGAGAAGAGCCTACTTCCATCTTCCTCATTCTTCTAATGAGGTATTTATGGACATGTATATAGTTCCCCCAAGCCATCTCCTCTCCAGGCTGAGGAGTTCCAGCTCTCTCAGCCTCTTCTTCTATCATAGATTCTCCAGCCCCTTATCTTTGAGACCCTTTGCTGGACTATCTCCAGTGTGTCCATGTTTCTCCTGTACTGGGAAGCCCATCACTGGACCCAGCACTCTAGGTGTGTCTCATCAGGTCTGAACAGAGCAGAAGGATCACTTCCTCCAACTTGCCAGCAACATTCTGCCTAATGCAGCCCCAGGAGGCTGTTGACCTCCCTTGCTGCAAGGATGCATTAGTAACTAAGGGTCAATTTGCTAACCACTAGGACTTCAGGACCTTTTCTGTCAACTGCTTTCCATCTTATGGGTCCCTGGTTTCTGCCGTTGCATGGATTTACTCCTCTCCAGGTGAAGGGAGTTTTTCCCTTTGTTGAAACTTAATGAGATTTCCATTGACCCATTTCTCAAGCCTCTCAAGGTTGTTGTCAACCTGAACCCAGGTCTACAGTTTTTCAAATCACTGTAATATGTAATGAAGCAGGTTCATAAACTGAGATTAAAAAATCTAACCATATTCATTACAAAGACTAAAAGTAAATTCATGTTTGAACTAGAGCTGCTCTTCTAGGGAAATATTCAAACATAGTTATAATTCTCCAGTTATAAAGTAAAAACAAACAAAACTCTTTTCTCCTAGGCTATAAGACACAGATAGAGATAGGACAAGGGGGAATGGTTTTAAGCTAAAAGAGGTGAGATTAGATTAGATGTTAGGGAGAAATTATTTACTAAGAGGGTGGTGAGGCACAGGAACAGGCGGTGAAGTTGTGGATGTGCCATCAAGGCCAGGTTGAATGGGGTCCTGAGCAGCCTGACCTAGTGGGTGATAGGCCTGCCCACTGCAGGGGGTTGAAATTGGGTGATCATTAAGGTCCTTTCCAAGCCAAATCATTATATGATTCCATGATTTATTCTATGATTCTATGGTAATTCTTGATATGTGTGTGCAAACTCCCATCTCATTTTTGTTGCTAAGAATGTATCTAGCTTTGACTAGCAGTTAACAAAACTTAATCTTTTAGATTAAAGAACTGTGTATTCTTAGACTTGAATTTTAATTCTGAGCCTCCTAAATATCTGTCATGTTCCCTGTAGCTATCATGGTAAGACACATTTCTTTACTCATTGTATGATTCTCAGGTTTCTCTGAGTTGCATTTACACTCTGTCGTGAGCTGTTGAAAGCAGACCATAATGCCATACTCTGGCAGTACTTGCATAGCTACTAAAATGTAGTAGTAATGTAGGAAAGATTTGATTGCCTAAGTGTAGGCACTTCTTAGGCAATTCAGATGTACTAGTTTACCTTGCCTAGCTTCCAGCTGCTGCTCCAGAGGGATCTTCATCTCTCACATGTCCTTTGTCATATCTGCAGACCTGTTTGGATGTTTTGGGTACTGAACAGTGGGCACTAGGCACCCATTCAGGCAGATAAGTTTTACCCACAATGTCCCTACATACAGTCCATCAGTTAATATAACTATCCACTCTCTTGTGTTAATCTTGCATCATTAAATCACACAAAAAATTGTATCAATCTCAATATTTTCCTCTTCTGTTTTTTTTTTTTTTCCTGAATCATTTCTTTCTGGGCTAGCAGCTGTTATCCTGTTTATCCTACAGTCTTAGTCATTTTCTTGGCTTTGGCTGTGCACTTCAGCTGGTGCTGAATTTCTCAGTTTACTGAGCAAATCAGAATACCTCCAAACCATATTCTCATTATGATTTGAATTTTCTCAGTCTTTGAATATCAGAAAGTGGCATAATAACAGAAGAAAATTGTTTTTATGTTGTCTTCCAAGGGCTAGAAGGATCTCATTAGAAATAATGTCCCTTTAAAGTGATTTACCCTTTATGATTATAGGTAGAGTCATACCAATCAACCTTCTAATGAAAGACAGTCTTCTCTCATATCATGCAGTCTCCTAAATGATTTAGTTCAGTATAACATTTCAGATGCCTTACAGGAGCCTAAATATATCAACACCTTGTGTTATCTCAGGCTGTTTTATTTTCCATTCTGCAGTTAGAAGAATTATAGAACTCCCTGCGTACTGTACATTCTGTCCTCTTGCTTTGATTTTGTATGTACTTAGAGAAAGGTACATCAACATTAAGATTGTCAGATGGATGCAGTCATACAAATGCAAAAGATTTATTTAAATGAAAGGAAAAGTGGATTTTACCCTTGCTGATGCTAATGGACCAGTACATCTTCATGAATCATAAAGGAACAAAGTGTCCTTGTCTATATAAACATTTAGCTAAAGCTTAGCAGGATGGTACCCTAAGGGTAGCTTGAGGACAAGGAGAAAATGGTGACTGAAGGAGAATGTGCAACCAAATACAGTTCTAGCTGCACAACTCAATTGTTTGCTGTCTCAGAGCAAAAAGTGTAAGTGATTCAGAAATCAAACAAAACTCCAGAAAAGATAACTTTCTTTGAGAAGAAGCTTAAGGTTCCCATCAGGAGAAGGCAGGAGAGGAGCTCCTTTTTGTGCTGAGCAGGGCTGACTTCTGATCCCTGTAGGCTCAGCAGAAGGCACAGAATACTCTCTCTGAGCTGAGAGACTATTTGCCTGCTTGCTCCTGGTGGGCTCTCTGTGGGACTGTGGGAACATAGCAGAACACTGACAAGTGCTCCACTCGTGGGAGGTGGCTCATCACTCCCTGTTCAACCTCCTCCCCAATATTTCTTTTCTATGAAAGGTTCTATGAAGTGGCTGAAGGAACTGAGATTGTTCAGTCTGGAGAAGAGGAGGCTCAGGGGTGACCTTTTTGCTCTCTACAACGACCTGAAAGGAGGTTGTGGTGAGGTGTGGGTCAGTCTCTTCTCCCAGGTAACAGTGATAGGATGAGAGGGAATGGCCTCAAGTTGCACCAGGGGAGGTTCAGGTTGGATTTTAGGAAAAATTCCTTCTCAGAAAGAGCGGTCAGACAATGGCACAGGCTGCCCAGGGAGGAGGTGGTGTCACTGTCTCTGGAGGAGTTCAAGAACTGCGTGGACATGGCACTGAGGGATGTGGGTTAATGGGCATGGTAGGGATGTGCTGCTGGTTGGATTGGATGATCTGAGAGATCTCTTCCAACCTTAACGATTCCATACTTCTATGATTCTGTGGCATCAAACTCTTAAATTCCTTTAAAAGTTGTTAGGTCATCATCAATACTACTCAAAGATGTCATTGCTGTGCAAGTTAGTGCATGAATTCCTGAACTGCAACGAAACAAACAAGAAAAAAAGAAAAAAAGTGAAAGCTCAAACCACTATAAGCAGAAACAAGATTTTTTTATAAACAAACAATATTCACTGCAAGTTTCCTTTTTCAGAAGTGTCGTAAAGTGCTGTATCTTTATGTAACAACAACAAAAATCTTTACATGACCAAAAGAGACTTATCTAGATGCACCAAAAAAGCAACTAAAACTGAAGAGATACAAAGACTATCTGCTTGAGCTATAAGCATGTTTGTATGATGAAGAATTCTGTCCTAAGTTTTACAGTTAAAATTTGATGGTAAAATAAAATGTATCTTTACATTCAATTACACACCCATTTTTATACACTTTTTTAATTCAAATGTATTTATTTCCATATAGTTAGTATAGAACATTTTGCTGTATTTTTCCTACTTATTTGTGTTATTCAGAAATGAAATAATAATGCTATCTTAACCTGTTATCAGAGTACCTTATTATGTGGTAAGAGCGAGGAAAGGATCCAGACAACTTAAGCCCCCGTACTGCTGGAGGAGGGAAGTGTGAAGAGGACAGATGTGCCACCCCTACAGCAGCATCCTGCTGGCTTTTCCCCTGAGTTAAAATTACAATAGTCCTTATAGCCTGTCCATTACTTTAAAAATATTTCGAGAATAACTTATTCAGCTAATTAGGTGCTTTTTTCTATTCCCCCTGTACAATCAGCTCACATGAGTAACTGTCTAAGAATGTTTACAGGACATTTAATCAGCAGGATATACGTACATTTACAAAGGTAATAGGAATTTCCCTGTAGCTTAGTACCTAATTTAGTCATCTTTAAAGCTTAATGTATTTGCTGTTGCAGCTGGAGTCTGCTACTGTCAAGAGTCTCAGCACAGAAAGAAAGTCCAGCACCTCAACTGCCTGAAATGAAGTTCTCCAGGTTTCAGAAACGTCTAAATACTCTCCTAGATCAAGTATTCAGAAGAGAACCTACATTTTCAATACACAGAGAAGTTTCCCCAGAACTTAAGAAATAAGCATCAAAATAGAAGAAATGTGTATTTTGAAAAGCTCAGCTTGCAGTATCCTTCAAATCATCCCAGATCAGAGCTGTCATGGTCAGTTGCCACCCATCAGTACTATGTGCTGAGCTCACTCCCTCACTTTTCTATTTCATGTGCCGAAATTCTGCCTATTCCATCCTAATGGAGGTGAGAAATGTATACCTGAAAGCATTAACCAATTCGAAAATTTTGAAAAAATTGATGTTCTCTGGGATTTGCCAGAATATTTTGCCTACTCCTTTTCTTCCAGCTCATGCTGGAATTAGTTATTTTGGAGGAAAGTGAGGATTAAAATGTTGTTCTCAAATGTTGATTAATGTGAGATATCATGCTATTGTTTGTGCAGAATTAATAAAGATGCTGCGGCATTACATAGTGCCAGAGGAAGTAATGTGATGCAGCAAAGCACAGTCTGAAGTGTATTGTTTCTGACATCTTAGCAGATTTTGTATTATTTTCTTTTAATTTTTGCACTACTAAGTCCTGATGCTTTGGACTGAACATTTCCCTGGATACTCTGGGACAGTGAGGTAGCTTTCATTGTTACTTTTGCTTGCAGGCAGATTCCATCTCTGGTGGCATGCCACATTTTATTTGACAGAACAAGGTAGAGACCAGATTGCCTGGTAAAACTAAGAAATTGAGAAAATTGGGATTGTAGTACGTTCTCTGTCATTTTTACAAAAATCAGCAAGGTACCTATGCACAGGCTGTGGGTCCACTTGGTGTCAGGCTTAAGTCTCTGCTGGATAAAACCTCCTATGCTATTAATGTTGGCAAAAGGGGAAAAAAGAGAGTAGGTAAAGAAACAACTCAGTGAAGCAGTTCACAAGCTAAAGCACAAATTGCAGGATCATCTCAGGGTAAAAAGTCCATGCGATATTTTCCGTACCAGAAGCTGGTCTGCTTCACTAAACGTGGATAAAACCATACTGTTCTGCCTCCTTGATGTTACATCTGAGAAAAGAAATACTCATGCCTAAGAATTACAAAATGGAGGAACAAGAGACATTAAAGCTGATCCTCATTACACAGGCATATAGGACTCAGCTTCTGAATGTAGCTTAAGTAAGTTTCAGTTCAACACATGGAAACCAAAAAAAAAAAGGAAGTAAAAATTGAAAAAGTCAGCCAATGAAGCCACTTATCAGAGAACCAGCTCCGACATACGGAATCTCCATTTCCAGAAAGGACTGGAAAGCTACCCATTGCAAATTAACTCCCTCGCAGATGCCTCGAAGGGAACAGCTTTAATGATCGTGATGGTTGAAAAGCTGCTGGCTTCTGGTTCTAAGCATCCTTTCACGTGCCTTGGCCCCGAGGCTGGATTCTAACTAAATTCTGGCCAAAATTCAGTGTCTGACCAGCTGGTCCAAATGATGCCACTGAATAGGGCAGGACTGTGTCACATAACTTTATATGACTGCAGTGTGCATAACATTCATGTGGATTAGTTAAGCTCTGTTTGCCCTGAAACTCAGATTGCTTATTCTTCCCACACAGGTTGCTATGCTGTCTGTTACATTTTGTGATCCTGCTCCGAGACTGCAGGCACCTGCACCACAGGAGCTGCTCAGTGGGCACAAGCTGGCATTCCCCTCCATGCAACTGGTCCCTACCTGGCACTGGCAGGACCATGCTGACCTCATTACCCAGCCCCTGCTGCAGCCTGGTGTCTACAAAGCCCCCTACACCTGCACACCAGCTCTGGAAAGGCTGCCCTGAATTGAGCAGAGTCAAGGATGCTCCTTGCTTACACAGGGGAAGCAGTTAGGGATGAGGCCATTAATTTTCCTTTTAAGAGGTGAATGATGCTCCTTTCAAAGCATACACAGCCCTGTTTACTTTGACGCACAGGAAGAGTGCAGCAGAGCATAGACAAGGAACACCAGAAGTCACCCTACAGCCAGCTTTTTGTTATGTAATGCTGCAGTGCTTGTGCAGTCAGGGTGACTGAGCGATCCTAGAGACGGAAATCAGCTGTGAAGAACAAAATACCAGCACAACCTTCTGAGGGTCGGTTTCCAGTGCTCTCTCTGCTCATGTTTCTGCTCTTATAAATAATCTATGCTTAATCAGTGTATTACTGGGCTTATTGCTTGAGGTGAAGATGAGGCCACAGAGGCAGGGCAGGAAAGAGTTAACTGCTACTGCACACAACTGCAGGTTTCCTAGCCCAGGGTTTTCTTGCATAGATCTAACTAATGTGATAAGACACGTGTCAAAACTTCGAAAGGTGACTGGTGACTCCACGTACCTCTCTGGAAAGGCAGCAGTTTAGAGTGATGAGCTCTGAGAAAGTTCTTTCAAGGTCTCCAACTGTGCATGCAAAAGGACTGAGGTACCCACCTTGAATCACTTCTAAAATAAATAATAAAGCTATGATTTAACCAGAAAATAGCCAATTTTTTGGCATTGCTCAGATTTGCTTACCTTTGAAATGCTGTTTTCCTCTTTCCAGGTTGTATCTCTAAAATGAGTGCACTCTGACTCCCTTACTTCAGCTTGTACTATATTATCCTGCTTGAATGCACAGAGAACCACACTGTGCAAACTTCCAGGACATAAAACAGTATCACAGATGAGATTCTAGTGAAAATATCTTACCAAGAGTTGCTGTAGTGATGGCTGAAACCAAATAAAATTATGAAGGTTGGGATAGCTGACTTTTCCTGGGGTTAAGACTGGGGTGTGGATGGATGAGGCCTATTTGTGATTCTATGGGCATGACCCTGTGAGCTGCATGACAGTATCTGTGGAGGAAGCAGGTGTATATAGCTGGGTGACTGCACATATTGCAGTTTCTTCAATCGTTTTGAGGGCAATTTTCTGGTAAAGGCCAAATCTGTGAGTCAGCAGTACAGATATTGTGAGGAAGACAAGGCAAGTAATAGAGATATGTTTCCAGTTCAGTGTTCCTGCACCTGCTGGAACATGCAGGATGGAAGTGCCTAGTTGTTGGTGGGGGAGCTGTGGTCCAGCAATCCCTTCCCACTGCTGTGGAACCACACAGTCCCTCCCAGTGCCTCCATCCTCCCCTTCACCCCTGTCAATCCAGCTGAGCTTACCATGGTATAATACCAAGGGTGTTATTCAATGTATGTTGACCGTAAGAAATGAAGCAGTACATGCAATGCATTTTACCTTATGTTAATATCCACTCAGCATTAGATGCAATTCATATCTTCTGTGGGCCAGAAGAATAAAAGCTGACATGACCACAGTGCCTTTGTACCCATCTAGATGTGCTCACCAAGAGATGGATAACATACAGAGATAACACTCAAGAACCAGACAGAAACTTTATAACAAGCGGCAGCAAAGTGAGTAAAGCATGTGTAAATGCTGTTGACAGGAGTTCCAAACCAAGGACAGAGGTCTCTGGATGCTCTACAAAGAAAGTGACTGCCTACTGCAGGTCGTAACTGAATCTTGGGGGTTTTGAGCCAGAAAAGTAAGAAATGCTGCAGGCATCAATGTATTGTGCTTCTTTCCCCACCATTTAAAGCAGAAGGGACTCAATAACTAAAACACTTTTTCAAAAATTATTCCACAATGGGCTTGTGTCCTGGCTGTACAAGATTTCAGGCTGCTCTGCAGATGCTGGAGAGTCATTGTGAAACTTAAAGGGACAAACAGAAGCTTGTTTGGGAGGAGTCTAGGTTGAGCAATAAGCAGGCACAGCCTGGGTAAAAGACTTGGTGAAATACTGAAAGATATCTTTTTCACTTCTCAATTTAAAGTGTCTCTTATCAGTCTCCAGATAATTTTGAAAGTTACAGTGAGTTTGCAGAAGCTTTATTTCCATTCTGGAGTGGAAAATCACTTTGAATTATTGGAATGAACCTATTCCATCCCATTCTTCATCACCAAAGTATCGTTCTACGTGAGCATCCTGGGTGAGCTTCTTTCACTTTCTGAATGAGAGGCCCATAATACAGGCCTTGAGGAGGCTTGCAGACTGGAAAAAAATATGATCTAATAATCACTGTTGTCTAGTTCCATTCTTGTGCCATGTTAGATTCAAACAGTGAGTTGTCAGTCTTGCTGATGGAATTATACTCTTCATTTGTAAGAGAAAAGCAGCAATATATTTACTGATCTAAAGAGTGATTTAACAAATCTTAATTGTAAAAAGACAGTGACTTAACAAGATTCAAGATGATAAGGTTGATTATTTACTGCATAGAGAGTGGGGTTAAACACACTCATCTAGGAGGCCCCCTGGCTGAGTCATGAAGTTCACGAAGAGTGAACACCCTTGCTTTCTAATCCCCTTGAACACAGAGATAAGGAGCCTATGTGTGGATGAATCCACTCCAAGTCCCAGACTTGTTCAATGGTTTATGTCTGAAGGATTATATGTGCACAATCAATCTAGGACTGTGCACATCTTAGCTATACTTACAAAGCTTAGCAGGCTGTTAGACACCTACTAAGGATCTGTAGTGGCAAGTAATCTCCTGAGGTCAAAGTATAAGGGATCTCTGCAGCCAGGGTAACCTTTAGAGACATCCCTACTTGAGAGAAGATCTTGTCAGGCAGCCTGCTGTTGTACAGGAGAACTCAATAGGCTCTGGGGCTGCTCTCTATTTACATGGTAAGATGACAGATGGACAATCATATTTGCATGCCGACTGCACATGTTAATTTCTCCCAGATTTGGCATGAGTTGGACATTCTTCCAAATGTGGCTGGAGTTGGACATTGACCAGCGCTGTGGTTAGGTGTGCATATTGCTCAAATTAGCCCCTGGCTGTTCTGTTACGTTTCCCATGAATCCACTTTGGGCCGGATGCAGCCATCACCACTGCTACTGATGGTTATCACTTGAGCAGGAATATGAGAAAAAAAAATTCAGGCTGGGGCAGGGGGAGAACATTGTCACACTTAGAAGGGTAAGAATCAATTTTAAGCAGTAAAATATATCAGACTGTTAGTCCCTTAAATAGTTCCAATACAGATGAATACTTCTCTCTTTTTTTTGTGAAGCAGCTGTCAAGTGCTCAGCAAGCAAGATAAATCTTCCAGTTTTCTGTGTGTTTTTATCTGTACATCTACAAGACTAACATCTGCTGTTATATTTCTGTACTTGCAGGATATTTTTCATTCAGGTCACAGGAAAATGATAATTCAAAATAGATGATAATCAATGAAAATGTAATGCATCTAAATATAATGTGTATTACATGTAAAAAATACATGTGTTTTGAAGGGTGAGAAGGGAGAAGAAATCTTAAGTTTGTATTACAAACTTATTTCCTACCTGTATAACAGTCATGCACATCCTCCATCCCCCATGAGTTTCATGCAGTATTTAATTTTTTCTCATTAAGCAAATCTGTACCAGCCAGGACCATTTAGGAGCTGGCTGGAACAAACTGGTGATACAACAACAGTAAAAAGAAATTTGAATGTGGACGTTTGCTGAGTAAAGCTACTGAAGACACAGGGTAGAAGACACACAAAGTCACAGTTGTCCCCTGCACTTTGAGACGCCCCCAGCTCTGACTGTTTGCAACGTGCAAGGCTGCATGCACAGGAAAGAACTGCACCTCAACCTTACTGAGAAAATGTTAGACACCATGTCAAAGTTAGTTTCTAGGCTCCCTCTACAGACACTGGAGAAAAAGTTACCTCTGGAGGACAGGTTCCCCTGCTTTTCTTGAACGTGTACTTTACAGACTTACAGGTGACTTGATATGAAGCTGTGAACAAAAAAGTGAATGGTCTGTGTATATAAGCACTTTAACAATAAATGTAGGAGCATGGAAGTTACCATCGTTTTTAATGCTTTTTTGGTTCATCGCTTAACAATTATTCATGTTTTTTGAATGGAAAAAAAAAATATATATATAGGTGTTTGTGATATCTGTCTATCCTCCATGACAAAATGAGACCTTCGGCCAGATTCAGCAATATATGATTTTAGGTAGGGTAATATATTTTTTCTTATGTTTTAGTTCTAAGGTCTAATAATTAAAAAAATGTTTATGAATCTTTACTTCGCTTAAAGACATCAAGTAAAATTAAGTTCCTGGTCATCCACAACATCAACAGGACATCTCTCATTTGAGAATTTGTCATCATCAGTTGTCATTAGCATGGGACAGCTTACATCCATTATGGTGCTATATTCCCTACTGTAGTGATGGTCATAATTTGAGAATAACAGGCTTCTGTAAATTGTATTCATCATCATGCTTCCGTAGATTTATCAAGTCTGGTTTAGTCACTTTATTAATCTATTTCTGGCTGTGACCTCAGTTCTGTTGAATGATGAGGTTTTATTCTGTTTTTCTTTTTTTCTTTTAATTTTTTTTTTAAGGAACACCACTAAAATCACTTTTTCCTCTTGTTAAGGAGTGAGTTGTAGAAGGAGATCTTCAAGGAGATCCAAGTGCTATATTCATACAACAGACAAGAACAAGTTGTTCCAGTGACAAATACAAAAGACGAACGATAGGATAACCTTTGTGATAAAGACAGTGAATTTCAATAAGAACTAAAAAAAGAGAGGGGTCGGACAGAAGGCAATGAGATAAATTTTCTCATGTCAGAATGTGTAAAATTGATTCTTCTTTGCACATCTAAATTAATATGGATATTGCAAATGCTGGTTACTGCAAAAAGTGGGAGGGAGAAAGAGAAAGTTTCTGCCCTCTAAAGCATTTACTCTCAATAACAAGATGCAAACAGCTGCAAGTCTTGAGGTACATTAACTGCTCCAGGCGCTAAGCTCTGCCAGCAGGCTCTGATAAGCACCAACAGAATATGGACCATATTAACAGCAATGGACTGTCTCAAAATCCCTGTTAGTCATATGTGTTTGCTGAGTAATAGCTATAGCACTGCAGATTTTGCATCTGATAACTCTGCAGAGAGCTAGTACTCTTGCAGCATACTTTTCTTAGCGTTACATACCAAATAGAAGTTAATAAATCATCATGAAACAGAGCCTCATTATCAGAGTGCACTAACATAGCTCTGTTGCATTGTCCCACCATAACTGCCGTGATTTAATTAAAAACATCACGCTACAGTGGCTTTTGAAAACCTGCAGATTCAAGCCACTCTGGTTTGTTCCATATGCCCGTTCTTAAATTGAATGAACAATGACCCCCCTCCATTTTCAGCCTGGGAGGACTGACAAAAGGATTCCTGCACTCAGCTTCGAGAAGGCAATTTTTCTTAGCATTGTGAACACTGGATCCCTGCATTATTGCTGATGCCAAATCTTCCAACAGAGCAAAGGCAGGAGTTGAGCTCATACATCATGAACACTGTGTTTTCTTGGTAAGATCCCCAAACTGCAAAATGCCCCAAAAAACAGGAACTGCTTCTCTTCTCCCATTTATTTTTTATTTTTTAACCTTGGAAAATATACAAATGCAAAAATATGATGTTTTCTGAATATGGCAAAAAGTAAAAATTAGAGACAATTTTTCTTGAAATTCTACATGAGCTAGGAATTACTATTCTCAGAAATAGTTTGAAGTTCACTATGAAATTATAAAAAAGTACATTGTTTTAATCAATAAGGACCAAGGGTTAAGTGATGCAGTAGCATTAGAAAAGTCAGAGGAGCATTTAGGAATATGGAAAGCACATTTGTTTTTCAAGTGCCTGAATGAAAACTCTATGATACCTGATAGAAAGAAGCCTGATTTTTAGTTATTACCATCAGCAGTCATGCTCAGCTTTTACATTACTCTGCATGCATGTTCTAAAAGGCAACTAACGTGTGGTGTTCTCTACAACTTCCCTGTAAGTCCAGATAGACAGGCTTCCTTTTCTCTTTCTCTTCCAGACATAACCCCACAGGGTTCTTCTATCCTGGAACTGCAGAAAAATCTATTAGGGCAAACCTTAAGTGGGGCCACAGCAGACTCTGAATCAAAACCAAGCAAGTCTCTACAGACATCCAGGATGAGCTGAGAACCCCAAGATGCTTTAGTAATTAAGCATATTATTTTCCAGGAAGATTGACTGGTGTTAATCTGTTCATAACAGCTTGTGTAGGAGAATGTTTAGGTGTAGCACAGCACAGACAAGCTTTTTATAAGGTTATAAACCTTAAACCAGTAAAGTCTTTAAGCCTGCAGCAGAAATTTTAGAGAGGTATGACCAAAAAAATAACTCCTTCCTTAAAACTAACAGGATGCTTTGGATTCTTTGTTCTGCTGCTGAGTGTTTTTCCATTCTCTTTCCATCTTTACTCTCACACCACTAAAGTGAGAAAGTCTTTTGTCCCCAGGGTGGCCCTCTCCCCTCCACCAAGATGTCTTACTCAGCCAGTTGAATAAATAAATAATCCCCTGCCTGGCTGATTAACATCACAGAACTTGCAAGCAGAGTGCAAAATATATTTTTACTGAGGACGGTGCAGTTTTCTAACAAAATTTGGTATGCATAAGCTTTACTTGCACATATTTCCCCAGATCATTTTGCCTACTCTCTAAATCCTTGGCCAGCTGGAGAGAAGTCTGCTAACTCTATTCAGAAATAGTTTCTCCAAAGGACCTGTATATTGATTCTTTGAATTACCAACACTCACTTCCCCAGTCACCTGGCATGGCTCATGGGCACGCTAATTTGCTTGTGTCCCAGGTGAAGCAGAACATCTCCATGAAGGACCAGTTCTCACTTGGAATCAGCATATTCCCTCAGGTTAGATTTTCTCAATTTGGAGACCACAGCAGTGACCCTAGATCATGGGGCTCCCCATGGCTCCCTTAGTTGTGCCATCACTACTGGTTGTGGAGCTGGGATGTAAGACCTCGTTAATGAGCTGGTCTGAGGTGTGTATTTCTGGTCAACCCGCGTGGCAAGGAGGCAGTACTCAAAAAGTTCCTCACAAAGAAGTGAGGTGAATACAACTTAGGGGCTGCCCAGAGAAGGACTGAATGGTTAAGTGTGTAACGAGTGAGGGGAAGAGCTCCTTAAACAAATCATGCTGCTGAGACTTCCTAGGAAACTACGGTCTGAGTGGTGGCTTTCCTAGGTACTACAGCTTCAGCTCTCCTAGCCCAGAAGTGGTTGTTTTATTATTTGCAAATGCCTGTTGCCTTACTGCCTGTGGGCTTATGGAAACACCTAATTTGTGTGTATGCAGACATCTGCATATTTGCTGAATGCAAATACATGTGCATAACTTTCCAAATTCCATTTCTACCATCACTCACTCTTGAATAATTTTAGCTTTCTAAAAATGTATTTCATTTAGGTTGTCTATCTGCTTTTAACATTACAATTTTCAGTATAAATCTCTGGTAAGGTCAGCAGGTGCCCTAGTTTCATGAGTGTCCCTTTTTCACAATGGTAGTCTCAGAGATGATAAGGTGCCCTAGATTTTAAAACCATTGGTGAGCCTTTTGCTGCCTTGAGTACATACTTACGACAATTTTGTGAAAGAAAAATGGAAGATTGTCACAGGAATGAGAGGTATTTTAAAGTGACAGCAAAATAAAATACTATTTTTTTCCTTTTGAAAGTACATTAAATTCTTCCTGATCATTTACATTTTTCTGCCACGCTAGGTTGCCCATATTCATAAATATTTCAATTGAAATTCGGATTTAAATGGACAGCAATTTTATTCACTGTCGAGGTGTGTAGTTGCAGAAGTAAAAAATGCTATCAGAGCTTATTTCACCTGAATTTTATTCTCCCTCATGCTACTGTTGAAACTGAAACCAGCTCACCAATCCAATGCCTATTTTGTCTTGCATCCAAAAATCCTCTCATAACATTTTTTTTCAGCTTAGTAGGTAATTTATATCAGACTTACAAGCTAAGCCAAAGAACTGCTTGCTCTTCCCTAATTTTACATAAAAGGTGAGTGAATCTGAAGCAGAAAGTCAATGCTGCCAATGCAAATGATTGAGCCCCCATTTTACTTAGCTAACCCTCGTCCTGACTGCCAGAAGTGCCACTGCAGGTGTAGGCTTCAGGCCTTCCAGCCCACAGTCCAGGCTGATACAGGCTGCTGGCTTTTTTCATTAAAAGATGCTTCCAACAGAAGTCAACCATTTCAACTTTATTTTTCGGGGGATCTTATCAAACCTGTCCGTTATAAGTAAGAAACAGAACCAACTGAAATAGAGTAAGAATAATAAAATAAAAAAGGCACCACCTCTCATGAGTTTCTGCGGGTGAAGCAAAGTAGATGCAGCTGCTTTGAGGGTGCTACAAACATTCCTCTATAAATTATTAGAAGTCTCAGTGCCAGTTCCAATTAATTTAGAAGTACTTAGCAACTGATGCTATAGGAAAATGTTAAGGCAGATACACAGGGAGATAAAAGGCTCTTTTCCCACATGATTCTCCTAACATATGTCTTCTTTCACCTGAATTCTGGAAAGAGACTGGCCGCGTGAACATATGCTGATGGCAAGTGGTACTTGTAGAGAATGCTCCTTCATTACAACCCTTCCTCTTTACTGTCCACATGGTTACAGGTCATTGTATGGACTAACTCAAGAAAATAAAAATGATGTCAAGAAGAAAACAAGATTTAAGAATATAACGAGCTGAAAAAAAGCCCAATATGTTACTAGTTTTGGAGACAACAACAAGCTTTACTTAGGGTCAGATTTAAATATCTCTTTTGGTGAGTAATGTGCTTTTCTTCAAATGTCTTCATCAGAGCTTTGAAGCAAAGCATTTGAGCCAAGTAAGGAAAGTAACATCTGGTTTCAAAAATTCAAGTATTCTTGAAATTATATAAAACAACATGCCTCATTCCTTTCCCTGCCCTTTTCTGTGCTTTTGTTTAACACTTTCCCTGACAGTCAAGGGCAATAATTATTAGTTTTCTGGATACCTGTCATGGTTTTATGACTTTTGGTTATTGGTATTCCACATCATAACATCATGTAGTGTATGTACCTGGTTCTCAGAAGAACTACTACATTCCCCAAGGGGACTTTGCTGCCCAGTTACCGTTTTCCGGTCAGAGGGAAAGATAAAACTGTTCACATGTCACAAGACCTGCTCTCTTCTCTTCCCGTCTCTCGTCCTGGCAGCGTCTCACTCCCCAGACGTCTCACTGTCGGTATTAGAGTAAGGCCTACCTTAATTTTGGACACTGTCTCTCATTTTATTGGATTTATTAGCTTAAATTGTAATTATATTGTATTATATTGTGTTATTTTGCATTCCAATACCTTATTTAGTAAATTAGTTTGTTTCTCCTCAGATCGTTGCCGCTGCTTTGTTCTCAGGCCCATCTCCCTGCCCTTTTTCCCTTTTCCTTTTCCTGGGGCGTGGGTCCCCCACCCCATTAGTCACGGAACTGGGCCAAACCAGCCTGTAAACTGTTGACAATAACTCATTCAATCCTCTAAGTAAGTCCTTTGAAAATGATGTGCTTTCACTGATTTCACCTACATTAATGGAACAAATAAAAATTTAAAAATTCCCATTCTGCCAAAACTATGTTTTTATGTTACTCTTTATCAATTCTAAGCACAAAGAAGAAAGCAAAATTGACAAAACACTGCCATTTCTTTTGTATTTTATTTTATTTTATTTGAAAATAGACTGAGGATTATGGGGTTTCTGTTTATTAAAAACATTAAAATAATATAATGCCATACTTAAATAAAACAACGTGTCTATTGTCCTTTGTGTACCTTCTTTCTTAATTTCAGCCTTCAGCTGGTCCCACATTTCTCTTCTTCAGGGCCAAGCAGTGTGAATGCTTTTATAAGAAAATTTGATTATATCTTCACATTGCAAAATAGGTACTTATGCATGTCCAGGAGTCCTGAAAGCAGAGTGTGAGGTATAAAAATGTGCTTCTTTAGATTTAAAAAAAAAAAATCACTTGGTGGCTGTTGCTCTAAAAAGGAACAATGACATTCCGCTGGCACCCATTATAGTGCTTTCTGCACAGGTTGCTTCATTTAAACCCTTTATTCTCCTAAAGAAGGTGGGGAAATTGAACCTCAGAGTTAAAGAGCCCTCAATAACTGCACACAATTTAGCTCCCAAATGGAGCCTAACATGATTAAAATAATAAGCATCACACTGTGCTCAACAACACTTCAGCTAGTGTAACTAAGGTATGAAACATTAAACATGTCTCCAATGCAAAACATTTTACATCAGAACTGCAACAGCAAGTCTGAAAGATCATTATGCTGTGGGCTATACTGCTGTCAAGCCACGTATGCTGGTAAAAATGGGGAAAATTTACTGACATGGCCAAAGTCTGCCCAAAAATAGAGTCCAAGACTTCCTTCAGATAAATCTGATGAAAAACTGATCCTGTTGTTGTAAAACTGCCAGTGATTTCTATGATGCTGTCTCGCTCCAATTTATAGGAGGAAGAAGAGGTTCTTTTAATATATGTATACCTGACGGCGAGATTAAGACACAACGGGTCAAATGTTAGCCCGATCAGTTTATTACAAATCCTAGTTGCTTAGGGATAAGGGGAAGGGAAGGCGGGTGATAGAAAAGGGGTAGGAAAAAGCAAAGAGTTCTTGTAGAAAGCAAGAGGGAGATAGTCACCACCGTGGGTCCAGCGTTGTTCGTAGTGCCTCCGTTGATCTCAGGAACTCGTGCAATCACTGCAGGGGATGGGAGAAAGCCAGGAAGCTTCGCAGCAAGCAGGCCCCAGGGGGTTCTTTCCACCGTCAAAGGTTTCTTTTCTTTGGGAGTTCTTCTCCCCCAAAGTTTTGTTTCTCTGGGAGTTCTTCTCCTCCAAAGTTCTTAGTTTAGTGAGGACCTTTTATCCCCCATTTCACACTTTTTTTTTTTTTCTTTCTCTTCTTTTCTCTCTGTTCCTATGACACACCTGGCCCAACAGATGAGCCAGTAGGGAGTGGTACCTTCATTGCCATGCACAAGCATTATCACCTTTTGCAGTGGTCAGCTCCTTCAAGCCGCACCCCCGAAAAAGACTGCTTGTCCCACTTCTGCTTATCTTTACAATCATAAGCAGAAGCACTCTGGCATGGTGACACCCACTGCTCACCCCCCCAGATAATTTGCATTTGTCAGTTAGAGTCTTATTACCAAAAAGACCTCATGAAGCAAGCTTTGAGGCAAAAGAAAAAGCAGTTCTTGTCTTCCACAGATGCTTATATCAAGCTTACATCCAGAATTTTTGATGCTGTCATTCAGTAAGTCCTTGCTTAAATATAAAGATCGCCACGGCCTCAGGCTGCTCTGAGGTGACTGCTATCCCTTGGGCTGCAAGGACAGCTGTCTCATGACTGTAGGTCAGCATGCAGCAGTAGCCAGAAAGCATACCTAATGCTAGGAATATTAGGAAAGAAGGGGCAAAATGACTTCATAATGGCTTAGTGTAAATTTCTGGGGTGTTTGAGTCTTGAACACTTAGTAAAGACCTCATGTTTCTGTCTCAGAGCAGGTAAGTTAGATAGAAGGCAGACCTAGTGAAGGCAACAAGAACGGCCAGAGAAAGGGAGAGGTTTTAAATGAGGAGTGACTAAGTAGACTAAGGACTCACCAGCTGGGAAAAGAGAAAACTGACAGAGACATGAGACAGATAATATGCCAAGTGACTTGAACATCAGCCTGAAATGCATTTTCACTACTATTTCAGTGGAAGATCCAAGGGGGAGATAATGAAACTAGGAAGCGGCAGCTCTGAAACAAACCAGAGGAGACTATTCTTCACACATTGCTTATGTAACCCATGAATCTTACAACTGGATGTCAATTTATAAGTTTGCATGGAGTCAAGAAGCAGTTAGACAAATTATGGGTGCGAAAATTCATTAGTGATCACCAGAGGCAAAGACAGTGTCCCTGCTCTGCAAGTCTCTGAACTACAAGACTGGACAAGTATTTTAAGGAAGTATTTCTGAGTATGCTAATACTGCTTATTCTTATAATGGTTTTATGCAGCCAGCCCTCCTGGGTTGGCACTGCTGGAGGACACAGTGCTGGATGGACTTTTTTGGCCTAACTGTTCTTGCAGTTTTATGTTGAATGCATTAAAAATGATAGTGGAGAGATGTAAAAATGAAGTACATAGTTCAAAATATGGGGAAGATACACCAAAAGATTTTGTTGCTTAAATTACATCCTACTGTGGCTCTTTGTGAAACTGATCTTTCATGGTTTCAATCATCCCGGGGGCAGCAAAAACATGCAATTTTTTTGCAGTCAGTAAGTGCTGTAAATAATTTTTCCCAGATGACTGGCTCTCTGGAACATTCACTATTACCTTTGATAATTCACTGGTCTCTTTGGGCAAAGAAATAATTTCCAACATACTTAGCTTTTGCATGATAACAAGGGTTCCCATAGCTTTCTATCTTATGTCATTTTAAACTTCTCCAGCACACAAAAATTCTATTGATCAACAAAAGTCATTCATAATGCATGGAACATACTGTTGTACCTACCAAGAAATACTTAGTTTATAAGGTTAGCATCAATAACATTATTTCATCAGATGAATCTGGTTTCTCTGTTTAAAATAAAAAAAACTATGTGTCATGTGGAAAATGCAAATATGCCCAGTGTCGTCAGGACACATTAGTGTGATGCAGTAACAACAGGTTTTACAGCCCACACAAGCAGACATGAAAAAAGAATGAAGGAATCAGAAAATCCTGTGTAATGACAACTAATGTCCAGCTATCTTCCGTTACCATTTTTAGAACAGAGATATAAATATTAGAAGTCTGAGTGTTACTTTAACTTAAGCCGAAACCTATGTTCTTTAGTGGAATTTCTTCTTCTGATTTATGTCACAGATTCAGGCCCCTGGGCCTTCAAAACACCTGAATGTAATTCTTTACATTGCACTTCAGACTATGGAACGATATTGCCTGTAACTACATAAGATTTGGGTTGATTTTTATAAATGTTAATGCTTTCTGTAGCAGGGATGGGAAGCTTAGTAATATCTGAAACTATCTGAGTTGTTGCATTTCTGAACTGAAATCATCTCTACTCAGCCACAACAAAATTGTCTTACAGTCAATAACTTAGGACAGGATCTTTATATTGAAGAAAAGAAAGAAGCAAAATGCAGTTGGCTGTAGTCACCACTGAGAAACACATTAGATAGGTTGGAATGAATTTTCTGATTTCTATTGTTCCATTGTATTTCATGATCATCTAAGGCTCCATCTTGATGTGAAAATGTGTGGGGAAAAATAAAGTGAAAGAAGACAAAGAAATTTCTACTGTGCCTATTATGTGATGTGAATTGTTTTCCCTCCACAAAAGAAAACTGAAATCTGGTGGAGATAACAGAACTAAACCAATTTCATCAGCACGATCTTCTTAGATTTCTTTTCTTTGGAAAAAAATGTAGTTATTTCTGCAGAAGGTGAAAGTTATACAGGAAGAAACTGATACTCAGGAAACAAAAATCTTTTCATTTTTTTAAAGACAAGTTCTATATATTCCTTGTTGGTTTTTTTTTTTCTTTTTCTTTTCTTTTGCCCCTCCTCCCCTTTTTTTTTTGACTGTTATTATTAGTAAAATTTTCTGGAAGCAAGAAAAGGCTAACCCGTGTTTGAACACGTTAGAGAAAAAAATAATGTGAACAAATAAGCAGAGCTTAGTAGTTTCTCTGTGAGTTGCAAAAGTTGCAAAATAAATTTTTCTTCTACTTTTGATACTTTTACTGGGTATAGTAAATCCTCTCACTTTTGAAGATGTGAGATTCAGTATTTTTTTAATCATTAAGCATACCTATGTTAGAAACCAGGAAATAAAACGAGGAAGGGATATCATGATATCATTTTTATAGTCAGATTTTTCATATTAGAGGTATTTGAGAATATCCAGAAAACTGCTGACATCTGCAATCAGTGTAAGCAGTTAAAGAGAGTAATTTTTCCTCTGTGAAAAACATTGTTGAGAACTATCTAGAACAAAAATGGCCTGAAGTTCTGCCGAAGCATAAACAACATAGCCGTCTTCAAAAATTAAATCAACTTTTGCTTCGGTGAATTGGAACTCATTGCTAATCTCAGTGGGATCAGGACTCTGAACATACCCTTCATGAATTTAATATCATACTTCCTGAAGAGAAGGGTGCTTAACATTCTTGGTAATTTTATCTGGCATGGACCTAGTTGCCTGTTTTTGTTTGTCTTGCTGTTGGTGCCTGTTCCCATTCTTCTTGCATGTGATTCTTCACTACATTCTGTGG
Organism: Numida meleagris; assembly: GCF_002078875.1. Taxonomy (NCBI): domain Eukaryota; kingdom Metazoa; phylum Chordata; class Aves; order Galliformes; family Numididae; genus Numida; species Numida meleagris. The sequence continues at coordinate 126,677,581 of NC_034409.1, forward strand.
TCTGCACTTGACAACTGCTAGCAAATTACAATGCATCACATTTAAATGAAAAAAAATGTGTCGAGAAAGATTCAGATAAAGCCAGAAGGAAAAAGAAGAATGTGTTGAGAGAAAAGGGGCTGACAGGGCTGTACAACAGTCATAGTCACCCTGAAGCAAACTGGAGGCTTTGGGGCTCAGAAGACAGGTGGTACTCTACTGACGAGGGATCCATGCACCAAGGGGAAAACAAATCGCACTCAGCAAGTTATTGGCCACCAGAGAGCAGAAACAGAAGTTGTGTGGGAAATATCTACAGTTTGAGGTATCTGCGCTAGACTGCACTGCAACTGCTCTTCTTCAAACAGGATCACTGAGGGTGTCTCATTTCCACAGCAGAGTCAAAACCTCTGCACTGCAGTGGTGAACAGTGGAAGATACACAAACAAAGACTTTAAAGTCCTGTGCTAGAAGAATGGGGCTCTGTTTGGATGCAAGATTCCTAAAATTCATGGTGCAACTGAATGGCCCCCAAGGGGCTCAAGGATAGAGCTATTTTTTGCTATGCACTAAAAAGAACAAAAAAAAGTCTACGTTTTGTAAGAGAAGATTCACACTGCCCACTTGAAGTTTGGCTGGAACAAACTGTCCTCTTCACAGAAGGTATTCTTCTGAGGGCCTGCTGACACAATATGATTCACCACTACTTTGGGTGAATTGCAAAGGTAAAGGGGCACCTCTCCCAAGGGAAATCATTCTGTGTATAATGTGAACAATCCCATAAGAAAGACCCCTAAGACTCAGCCAACTTGTGAGGAATGTATGACTTGAAGTTTAAGCTTAATGCTAGATGATACAGGGGCAAATTCTAATTTGACTTAGGGACTGGAGCAACTCTCCAATAAATCACAGAGAGAACTGGGACTCTTCATCCTGAAGAACGGGCTCAGGGAAATCTTATCAATATATACAAATACCTGAAGAAAATGTGTGAAGACAGAGCCAAGCTCATCTTAGTGGTGCTCAGTGCCAGGACAACAGGCGCAAATTAGAGCACAGGAGGTTTCCTCTGAACACCAGGAAGCACTTCTGTGCCATGCAGGTGACAGAGCAGCAGTACAGGCTGCCCAGAGGCTGTGGAGTCTCCTCCTTGGGGATCTCCAAAAGCCATCTGGACATGTCCTTGGGCACCCTGCTCCGGGTGGCCCTGCTGGAGAGGGACCCAGAAGTCCCTCCAACCTCAGCCGTCCTGTGATTCTGTGAATTAAAGCATGTTAGACAATGTAATATTTTACAAGCATCATTATTTTAAGAAAATTATACTAAATAAAACAGGCATGAGGAAATAAATAGAGATTAAAATTTACTCTCAATTAAATTCATATTTCTTTGGAGAAAGAAAAGCAGCTTTCTCATCTGTAAAATATATCCATGCAATTTCTATTTGTGTGTGTATATATATATATAAATATACGGATGTGTACATGCAGATAGGTGAAAAAATCTTTTTACATTTCCTTTGAAATGGTTAGCTCAACATAAGTGCACTGCTGTGGTATCAATAAAGCCAAATCAAGAGCAGCCTGGCTATTGAGAGATGCTCACTGAAGCTGTTCAGCCTGTGATGGGCACATAGGAGTACTGTGTGATACCAGCTTTCCTCCCTTGGCTGCAGATAACACGGGTGCTCATTAAGCATGTTCTGTGCAACTGTTATCACAGGAATGTAATGAAGAATTTTTGTTTATCACTGCATGGCCCTTTGAAGACAGATGGGCTGAATTCCTCATCATAAAGCAGTTTAACTTCATTATTTGTCCATCTCAGTGATAAAATCTTGTGGAATACTGTAGTTACATTATATTTAAAGGTTTTCAGTCACTATATGGATTTTAGTGGACAAGTTAAAAACCAAAGCAGAGAGGTTTTCCAGGCTTGGTATTTTATCTATATTAATGTATGTACAGTGAGAAGGCAGCTGGTGGTGGTTTTGCTGTGATGGGCGGCTAAATTCCACAATGTTCCTCTCCCAGAGCATATCCGGCATTGCTCATGGCACAGCTCTGGCAGCAGAGGGGCCTTGCTCTGACTTGGGGCAGTGCTGGGCTCTGCTCACAGAGGACACCCCTGCAGCCCCCCTCACTGCCATGACCTTGTCATGTAAAACACTGCTGTCTCAGTTTTGTCATACCAGAATGCTTTGTGATTGCATAAATATCTGCCTCATTTGTTGAAATTAACTGGTATGTTCCTCTAACTAGTAATCAAGCATTCATCTATTTGCCCACTAGGTTCTGCACCAAATTCTAAATATATCTTATCTACCCACTTGTCTACCCTCTTATCATATTTCCAAAATCTGCATCATTTCCATGGTGAATGATTTCCAGCATTCAACTGAAAAATAAGAGAAGTGGAAGAAAATGCATGGATATGCTCTTCCTGGTATGTACTGGTGAGAGCAAGAATGTGATGTCTTGCGGGGAGGGTGTTATAGTCAATGAAAGTACCTGGACAACAACAACATAATTAGTTCCCGTTCATTTCAGGCACTTTGTAATAGGTTATATTTTTAACACTGCATGTGGGAGATAGACATATGCAGCCTGCAGTCTCTAATGGAGTTTATATTCTGGATTTCCTTTGTGACTTCATGCTATGGTTCAGTGGGAACACGAAGAACTGGTTGCTATTCTTTTGTTCTTTTTTTCTTTTGCTTTTATTACTATAGTAGCAAAACAATTGCAACAATTGGAAGAGGAACTACATTTTAAATAAAGCAATGTGTTTAATAAAGACAATGAGATAAAAGCGATTTCTGGAGAAGACGCATTTAAATTGTGTTAATAGCAGGAACTGTAGAACTTTTCATCTTGCTTCCTCTGACAGTTTCAGATATGAATTAGGTAGTGAATTAAAATGATCAACTGTGAACCACTATCCTCATAATATGTGAAAAAAACATACTGCTTAGGATCTAACTGGGCTATTATTTATAGAGCACGGGCAATCTTTCCTAAAGGAGCCCTTAGCAATGTGACGTAATAAATACGGGGGATAAAGATTATCTAAAGGAAATCTAACCTGACCAAATCAGATGTTATAGTACTTGCAGCTGACCGAGAGTCACAATGAAAGCAGTTTTATTGTCAAAGGAAGATTCTAGGGATTCTTTTCTTGAGATTTTTTTCCTCCCATGTGGCAGCCTAATAGGGTGGAGGATCATGAAGGCAGAGAAAAGGGTATGCTTGGGGCTTGCAAAATTTTAACCAACACAGTGAACCTCTACAAATGAGGTATCTTGCTTTAATTTATGCCATGGAATGTTTTAGTAACTAAGGTCAACATCAAGTGAAGACAAAAAAATTAAAGCTTCTCTGCTCTGAATCTCACAGGCCAAGTGAACTCTGTCCTTGGGTAGTTCTCTGCAATAGTAACAATTTGAAATGCATTTCTTTGTGTCAGTATTACAATTATTTTGCAAAGGTAATTGACATTTATTTCTGCCTTTTGTCTGAACTCATAGTTGAACAATAAGCTACACAAAATAATTAAACTATGCTTGTGAAGGATCAATAATTCTTCTGCATTCATCATTCTGTTTTGAGTTTTTCAATGATTAGGGTTAAACTCATTGAACTGCTCATGGGCACCGGGGAAAAAACAGATCTGTTAGAGTACTGTTCTTATGAATCTTAGCACAAAAAAAATGAGACATAGGAAATATGTTTGTATTTTTCTTCAGATGCACAGTATTCTTCCTAATAGCAATAATGTATTTCTATACTAAGACATAACATATATGCAATGATTTAATTTAGAACTATATTTTCACAGTGCTGTTTTCTGCATTATGTTTAAGAGGGTTGCTTCCCCTCCCTGCCCTAGCCAGGAAATCACCATTTTTGAAGAAATTTGATAGCAGAACTTATACTAGCAATAACACATGGACTCTGATTCACTACAGACTGCATGCCCTCCATTATCACACCGCAGAAGACTTGAGATGGGAGCAATGACAGCTTTCTGAAATGTGAGAAGACTTCTGGAGAAGGCAGACCCTGGCTTCTGAGGGCATGCAGGGCAAGACAAAACAGGCAGAGACTGAAATAAGAGAGGTTCAGAGGGTATGAAGAGAGACCTTCCCTTTTGGAGCATGTTGCCCAGACAGGCTGTGCCATTTCAGTCCTCGGTGGATTTCAAGCTGCAACGAAGTCCTCAGTAGCCTGGTCTGATCCCAGAGTTGTACATGCTTTGGGCAGGTATTTGGGTTTGAAACCTCCTGATGTTCCTTCCTTCCTGGATTATCCTACAAGGAAAGAAGGCAATGTCACTGCCTTGCTGGGATGCAAACTGGCTGATGGTCCTATGCAAGGAGGACAGAAACAGCTGTCATGGGGACTGCCATATACGCACTAGGGTCAGATCGCTTCTGCAGAGTTCTGTGCTGCTTGGGTGCTTCGGTGTCTGAGCTAGACTGAAGGTCATAAGGTCATTGTGGTGAGCTGCAGGGTTTATATACAAATCCATCAGAGGACAGGGAAGTAGACAGTATTGTACGACAATCAGTCTATGAACGAACTGGGGGAAGAAATTCATACACATGGAAATGAGAAAAAATGGAGGTAGGGAAAGAGTCCTATATTGAAAAAATGGTTTCCTAATGTACTGCTTCCATAGCTCCACTTTGTCAAAAGAACGTTCACACTGTGTACCTTCTGTTCCTTAGGTTTCAAAACACAAAGATCTAAAAAAATCTCACTGCCCTTCAGTTCTCTACTTCTGGTAATGTTCTTTCATGTACATCAGTTGAAATCCTACTTCCAGTGAAGTCAGTGGAAACATTTCCCCCAACTTCAGTCCTCAGAATAGTACTTTTGAGCTCCTGCGGCCTGGAACACCAGTACAAAAGTGTAGAATAAGGCACATTCACAGCTTAGGACACAGGGGATTTGGTACGTTAGGGCAGCACTGTCAGCTTTCACACTGGAAACATCTCTAGATGGCAGCTTTATTATAGTCTGTTTTCCTTCACCGTATTAGACGTATGTCTAGACAACCTGCAAATTTTTGGCAAAACCAGGTTTTCATAAAAAGAATGTTATCAACTGCAAATAATATTTTAAATTATGTCTAGTTTTGGAAAATATAAAAACGACTTTCTTGATTTTGTAAATTCACCTAAAATTCTACTAAATTATTTTTATTATTTTTATTTTGCTACATTACTTCATCAAAGTACTAGAAAGTATCACTGTGCATGAAGTGGCACAAACAAATACTGGGGCCCAGTAATGAGTGTAGTAATGGCTTTGACTTAAGAAGAGAAATAAAATATGCAAAGATTTAGTAAGAAGTTGCTATCTTCCTTTTAAGATCACTTTACACTGTCACTCACAAAGCAGTCATGATGGCTTCAACATTTTCTGGTCCACAAATTCAGGATTTTAAGAGGAAAAGAGACAATGCTTGCAAATATGATTCATACAGAAGTGTTTGGGGTGCCTATTATTTGATTTCTGAATGAGGAAAGAAAAATAAATCTCTGGGAAAACAAAAATTCTAAAGGGTCATTCATAATTGGACTTCAGAATGTTGCTTAAAATATCACTATGCCCTCTATGTAAATGGCAGTGGCACTGTTGGCGTTAATGCTGCTTCTTTATCTCAGAGTAGTGTAATGGAAGAGAGATTAATAAGCCTTGAAAGGAGTCTTGCAACTGTTTGTAAGAAATGAAGGAAATGTGAGGGGAATGGAAGTTGTTCTGCTCGGTGCTTTAATAGCAAAAGTTCTCTTTATCCATAACCTTTTTTTTGTGCAGTTAGTAATTAGCAATTTATTATGCTGAGAATGAATCGCTTCTTTCTGACTTATGATTAGTCTAATTAAACCCAATCATTAATGTAAAAACTCTGCATGAAAGAGACATTTCATACCTGATCAAACAATTATTTTGGAAGGTGCTGATCCTCTTATTACTATTCAGGACATTTTTTGGTTGATTGAAGATGCGGTAATGGCACAGCATTCTTAACAAAGTAATGGAGATGAATGGCTCTGAAGTTTAGAATGATATTTCTGCTCCACTGCTTCAATGAAAACTATGCAAAAACTGTCTTACAGTGATGACAGGAAATATTTGTCAAATTAGCATGTAGTTCTCATTGCTTCCAATGGAGCTATCAAGATTTAAATGAAAAAAAGGTGTCTGAAGTTTCCTGGTACATCCATAAACACTGCAACACATGTTGTCACTGTATACACTGTATCACTTGCAATTGCAAAACTGCCTAGCTTATTTTCCTGAAAAAGCAAAAACTAACATATTCTTTGTTTTTTTTTTTTGCATGTAGTCATGAACTGTTATAACTGGATTGTTCATAGATAGATATATTTTCTATGCATCAAGATTAGTTTGTGTTAGACAAGGAGACTACTTGAGTAGTGAGGAATTTCTTCATGCCAGTAAGGCTGTGGGTGTCAGGCCACGAGGAATGAGCCAAATGAAAGGAAGGAAGATTTAGATTAGATGTCAGGGGGGATGTTTTTCACTGAGAGGGTGGTGAGGTGCTGGCACAGGCTGCCCTGAGAGGTTGTGGATGCCCTGTCCCTGGAGGTGTTCAAGGCCAGGTTGGATGGAGCCCTGGGCAATCTGACCTAGTACTTGATCTAGTGGTTGGCAACCCTGCCTGTGGCAGGGGGGTTGGAACTTGATGATCCTTGAGGTCCCTTCCAACCCAAGCCATTCTGTGATTCTGTGACTGCTGTGAGTGGATGCCACTGGGAGGATCTGATGCTGAGCATGCTGTGGGTTGTGTGTGGCAGTTGAACTTGGCAAGAAAAAACAGTAGGTAGGCTGCCTGAGGTTGAAAGACATAACATTTAGTGAAGTTACATGAAAACATTATTGTCACGAAAGTGTGGCAATAACCACAGTTTGCATAGGGGATTGCCACTCCTTTCAGGGCTTCTACACAAGCAGCAAGGATGACTACATCCCATAAATTCCATGCAGCATGGAGATTTCTCCAGACATCTCTTTGGATGTATCTTAACCAGAAAGGCAGGAAAGGCACTTGAAGACATAGGATCATCTCTTGCACAGAGAAGTGGCCTACGATCAACTGTTCCAAAATAGCTGTTGGGTATGTAGTAGGTCCCTGAAGGATGGCTTCACATCCAATGGCTCCCAGCTTCCCCATGTGAAAGGCTGTGCCAGCTGGATAAGTCTGGGTTTTAGGATAAATTTTGGTCCCTGAGGTACTGTCATACCCTTTCACAAGATTTTTATTTCTCTTTCAAGTTAATAAAAAAACTCACACAAACAAAGAGTGTGATTCAGACACTGTGCTTATCTTTGATAAGGGAAAACAGCTGAATGCCCAAGCACGTTAACAACCACCAAAGTAAAAAATCTCAAGGATGTATTCTGTTATTAATTAAATACCAGTAAAGAGGAAGTGGGAAGGGTTTAACCCTGTGAGCAAATAAAATACCCATTCTGCAGACATTATTATTGGACCTTCATATAAAACATCTGTTACCAGTCATTGTCAGTTCCGATTGTATCAGATGGAAAAGCAATGGGGTTAGACTCTGAATCATTGCACCTATTTTTATGCTTTCTGCTGAAAGTAAAACAAATGCCTTGCAGAAAAGTGATTCTTTGACTTCATCTTTGACAACTGATCAGCAATTTTAATTCAGTAATGTAATAGTGATCAGAGTTCTGAAGGTTTTTTAGTCTGTCTGCCCATATCAAGGGTGGTACATATCCCAGCCAGCGATATCTTGTCAGCTGTGCATGTACATTATTTCCAGGTTTTGAATCCAGTCTAGAATAATCCTCTGAAATGCAGGAAAGGATCAGAATAAGTATTGCTCAGAGAGGGCAAATGAAATATTCAAAAGCTAAGCACTTACCAAAAATACAGATGACAAATCTGTGTTCTGTTTGAAGCAGCCCCAGTGCCTGCTGAAGTGAGGACAGGGTGAGCTGGGAGAATACAGAAGCTCAGGCTGCAACCTGCTTCATGTCCTGGAAACACAGAAAGAATGAAAGATGCTGCTAAAACCTCAAAGCAGCTGTAGCTTAAGACACTTGTTAAATTAGAGGTCCAGATTTACATCTGTCCCAAACTACTCCCCTCATATCATGGGAGTGCTGTATGTCAGGGACAATTTGCTATGCTGTGATTATGTTTCTGGCAATATTTCTATCCCGCACATGGAAATGGAAATTCTTAAACTTTCTTGAGGGTTTTATTTATTTATTTGGGGGGAAGGGGAAGGAGGGAAGGGAGGTAATGGTAATAGTAGTAAATAAAATTGTTTACAAAATATTTACTTTTGACAGATGGCAACTTATTAACAGAAGAAATGTTCTGTTAGAAAATTCCATTGGTAGCTATGTAATAAACAGTTCTTCACTGTGAAAATTTAATTGGATCAAGTAGATGAAACTGTGCTGAAGATTCGTGCTGAAGCAATGCATGGACAGACAAAGGTACCAATGTGAATGATGGTAGCAGCAGTACCTCTCTGAAAGGCAGGGTCATGTGAGCAAAGGGGGTCATACTAATTTAAATCATTTGTAGTGCTATTGTTCTAGCTTTCAGGTGTCTTATTTGATTGTACTTCTTTTCTGTTTCTTGTTCTGTGCCTCTCATTATCTGTGTATGAGATCAGGTCCACTGTTTGAGCTGTAGCTTAGTGGCTTACATCATTAGTGAAATACTGTTTTCAGGACTCATAAAAGTGTGTTACTGGGAGCTACTGGTGATGCCACCAATGACAACTTGTATATGTGAACTAGTCATGAACTAGGCTTTGTCTAGAAATCTCATCATCTTCTCACATAGATGTCTAGAAGAGAAGAGTTGCTCTCTAGGACTGTTATTTCTCCCCTCTGACTAGGGCAAGTAGAGACAGTCCATTTGATCTGACATATATCTGCATTTTGGATGACTACCATTGAGTGAGATGAACATCACCTCCACAATTTCTGGAAGAGATTCCTGAAGAATCATTTGTTGCATTTAATATGCACTTTGATATATGCAGTTTGGCTGCGTTGATCATCTGGCATATTTATGTTCCTAACTAAATACAATGCATACACTTGGATTTCCAGTGCAAATATCCTTTATTAAAATATGATAATCCTTTTCATCCATATTTTGCTATTTATTTCCAATCTGCTTTGTTTGGCCAGCCTTTGTACCACCCTGGGTTTTGGAATATTCATACACAAAACACAAAAGAAGAGTGAGACTGCCAAAGAGAATTCATTTGAAAATTAAAGCAGACATTTCTGAATCTCTCTTAAAATGACATTGCCTCATTTCAAATCATACATTCACTTAGACAATATTGCCTAGACACAGTTGACCACGCAGATATTATGAGGAAACTGAAATGCATGAGATCCTTCTAATGGTGCAGATTCTATTGGAAGTTAAGTATTTGTGTCACAGAGCTGTAGGAGAAACTAAGAATGTGTCCCAGAAGACGTCCTCAGCAAAAGGAAATCTGAGACAAATAATTAGAAAGTGAAGCTTCTTATGAGCTCAATTAAAAGACTACTTTAATTTTGTAAACCTCACCTCCCTGACCGGCCTAACTGATGGAGAGAAAGAGCTTCCTCCAGAGGGCAATTCAGAGTAGGTAAATCTACATTCTCACTCAGTGGAGTTTTCTCAGGCTAAAGGATAGCCAGTAATTTTTAGTAACAAAAATCATGTGGAACAACAGTCCTCGTGAGAAAAGCAAAATGATGTTGGCACTTGGTTTTGTCATCCATACTAAACTGAGTAGGACTTATTTCAAAGAGCTCTCTCCTGGAACTGAGGAGGAGGTCTCAGGAGCAATCTGAGTCATGGTGTTTAAAAGTTGCAGAATTGAATACTAACATTCAAGTCCCTCAGCTCTCTAATCACTTTTCATTTCCAATTCTATTGAGTAACGCTGTGCACATTTCCAGCTCTCCTTTTCCATTCTCCAGTAGATCAGCCAATGTAGTTCAGATTACAGCACTTATAAACCTCATTGTAGGTAGATATCTGCATTTTTGATGTCACTTTTAATGTTTGTTTATTCTGAGATTTTGAAACATTTGACTGTAGTTACAGAACACAGAAACATAGAATCATAGGATATCCGGAATTGGAAAGGACCCATAAGGATCATCACATCCAACTCCTGGCTCCACTCTAAAATCAGACCATATGTCTGAAAGCATTGTCCAAGCACTTGTTGGTCTCCAGTGTCATCACCATTGCCCCAGGGAGGCTGTTCCAGGGCCTGACCACCCTCTGGTGCAGAACCTTTCCCTGATCCCCAACCTGACCCTCCTCTGATGCAGCTCCATGCTGTTCCCTCGGGTCCTAATGTTGCCACCAGAGAGCAGAGATCAGTTCTGCCCCTTCCCTCTCCCAACGTTTTACATCTGTGTGTCATGAGATAAATGTCACTAAAACAAGTTTTCAAATATGTTAAAATCTACTAGGCATTTTCATCTGTTTTTATAATATCCTTATGGAGAACAATTACTTTTTTTTTAATATGAGATAATTATTACAACATTTATGGGTCCCTTCTTGCTGGCTTCAAAGCCTCCTTTATTAAGGGAAAGATTGCCCTCAAAGACCATGCTTTCTAATTTACTAAAGTGTTGTTAGATAAAGAGTTTACTATGGGGAGATTAAGAATCAGTTGTTTTGCAGAGTAAGCCAAGTGCAGAGACCGTGACGCATCATAGCATCTGCATGCTTGATTGAACATGGCAAATCCTGTTTTTTTCGCTTACTTGTGATCTGAAAATCTGTGTTTTCTCAGCACAGACCATTTTTGTATTATTATTATTCAATCCCTATTAAACTTGTTGTTTCTAACTAATCTATACAGAGAGCAAAAAAAAAAAACAACCTTAGTAAATGCTTATGATCCTATCTGAACTGGATTAGACAGCCAACTTGTATTCCAGAATGAAAATTTTGTTTACGGAGCAAATCACTTTTTTCTATTGGCAAATTTAAAGTAACCTGTGAATTACTGTAAGACAGAGGTATAAATAACCGTGTCATAATACAGCATCTTTCAACTCTCTCAGGTCAATTTGATCAATATTGCAAAATATTTGAATGAAATAAAACAATGGTGTAATACCAGTGCATTATGATTCATTGTGCATGGGAATTCAAACATATTAAAGAAAACAACAGCTTTATTATCTATATTTCTGTAAGTAAATTTACTGAGATAAAGAGATATTTCTAAAGGGCAAGTTTTAAAGGCTTGAACTTGACTGCACATTATGCATTTGAAAATGTGCACTCAATTCAGAGGAGAAAGGATGCAAAATGTGTACTCTAGTTAGGATTATCTAGAATTATTATTACTTCACTGCCAGCCACAATATCCTTGTGTTTTATTGTCATTTTTAGACAAATGCAGGGAGACATCTCCCTGCCCAAAGCACTTACAGAAAGCCTATGGCCATGATCCTACCACTGATAGCACTCAGGAGGAATGTTATCTCTAAGTGGAGCGTCCTTGAATCCAAAGGGTAATCTGAGGATGAATCAATCAGTTCACGTTCTGTAATTTCAAGTACTGTGAACCTCAGTCTTGAGCTTTGCTCCTGCTGATCTCTTACCGTCGCCTTCAAAGGCCACAGGATGAGCTCAAAGTCATATAAAGTACATAAAAAGGAACAGAGGTGAGAGATAAATAAATTATGAAGAGGAAGAATTCAGCACACAAGAGCCAGATATAATGAAGTATATTCTATGATATACAATATTCTATATAATTCTATGACAAGGTGACCCGCTTAGTGGATGAAGGCAAGGCTGTTGATGTGGTCTACCTGGACTTCAGTAAGGCCTTTGACACTGTTCCCCACAGCATCCTTGTGGAGAAGCTGGCTGCCCATGGTTTGGATGGTCATACGCTCTGCTGGGTGAAACACTGGCTGGATGGCCAGCCCCAGAGAGTTGTGGTCAATGGAGTTAAATCCAGCTGGTGGCCAGTCATGAGTGGTGTCCCCCAGGGCTTGGTGCTGGGGCCTCTTCTATTCTACATCTTTATCAATGATCTTGATGAGGGGATTGAGTGCACCCTCAGTAAGTTTGCAGACGACACCAAGTTGGGAGGGAGTGTTGATCTGCCAGAGGGTAGAAAGGCCCTACAGAGGGACCTGGATAGACTGCATCGATGGGCCAAGGTAAACCTTACGAGTTTCAATAGGGCCAAGTGTCAAGTCCTGCACTTTGGTCACAACAACCCCAGGCAACCCTACAGGCTTGGGGAGGAGTGGCTGGAAAGCCTGGCAGAAAGGGACCTTGGTGTGCTGATGGACAATCGGCTGAATATGAGCCAGCAGTGTGCCCAGGTGGCCAACAAGGCCAATGGCATCCTGGCTTGGATCAGGAGTGGTGTGGTGAGCAGGACTAGGGAAGTCATCCTGCCCCTGTACTTGGCATTGGTGAGGCCTCACTTTGAGTACTGTGTTCACTTTTGGGTGCCTCAGTACAGAAAGGACATGGAGGTGCTGGAGCAGGTCCAAAGAAGGGCAACAAGGCTTGTGAAGGGCTTGGAGAATATGCCCTATTAGGAGCGACTAAAGGAACTGGGGCTGTTTTGTCTGGGGAAGAGGAGGCTGAGGGGAGACCTCATTGCTCTCTTCAAATACCTGAAAGGTGATTGCAGTGAGAGCGGGGCTGGTCTCTTCTCAGTGGTGACAGGTGACAGGACAAGGGGAAATGGCCTCAAGTTGCGCCAGGGGAGGTTTAGGTTGGATATCAGGAAAGACATCTGTACAGAAAGGGTTGTTAAGCACTGGAACAGGCTCCCCAGGGAGGTGGCTGAGTCACCATCCCTGAATGTGTTTAAAAACTGTTTGGATGTGGTGCTCAGGGACATGATTTAGCAGTGGGTTGTTAGAGCAGTATGGTGAGGTTGTGATTGGACTTGATGATCTTGAAGGTCCTTTCCAACTTGAGCAATTCTATGATTCTATGATTCTAAGTATTATTTTGAAGAAATTTATGAATAGAAAATTACAGACCAGAGATGGATTAGTGAGAGGTATTTTTTCTCATGGAAAATCTGTTTCAAACTCTGTTTCCTCTCTAAATTAAATAAAAAGTTGACATTCTAAACTTTCACCAAGCCGAAAGAAATTCCAGAATATTTCTGTTCAGAAAACAAAGATTTCATAGAATCATAGAATTGTTTGAGTTGGAAGAGACCTTTAAGATCATCTAGTTCCAACTCCTCTGTTACAGACAGGAACAGAGACATCTCCCACTAGAGAGAATGCATCTCAGCAAGATAAAAAAAATAATATGCAGTACTAAAGCATGTAAATAACTTTCAATATACACTAAAATGCATTGAGAAATAAATACACTTAGTTAATTCATTTATTATTTTTTAACAGGAAAATATAATGAAACAGGATACTGATCCCAAAAGATTTGTGTTTCAGTGGATAGCTTTCTCATCACTACAGCCTCAGTAGTACTAGTCCTGGATCAGTCACTGAGAATCTTCTCTGGCTTCATATGAAAAAAGCATAAAACATCTTCATCTCCTCTGCCATCTCCTCTGCCTCTACCAAATTTGAACATGAGAGCTCTCTAATTCTTTACACACTATCCAGAGGTGAGAACCGTAACAGCCTGGATGTCTTTGGAACATGGCACAATGCAAACAGAATCTATCTACCTGTTGTGAACTTGGGATATGCTGTGCTCCTTCATGGGGTGTTCGTCTGTCCAAAATCCTACTTAAAGATTGTGCTGAGGCAACCAAGACCAGTCCAGCAAAACAAATATCAGCTTGTTTTTAACTACCCATAATGCTTATATGCCTTTAGTAGCATTCTGTATGTACTAAGCCATAACTGTGTACTGCTCCCTACAGAGGGGAAAATGTGACTGGTAAAGTCAGGAAGAAATGTCAAGACCACTTGTAATTCCTATCTTTCTCAGATTATTGTAGAAGTAGTTGAGGGAGTGGGAGGTCTCCTAAATTAGCTTTCATAATGCTTACTGGGTGCACCTGTATTAGTGTTTCAGTTCCAACTGGAGCTGAGGTTTGGAAGTGAATTTTCTAATTTTCCCACATACCGAACACTGGTTCTTGTCAATAAGTTGTTCTTTGCACTTACACATATACTGAAGTGAAACAAAAATGAAAGATGAGCCTAAGGCCCTCTTTAGTAGATGTTCATACTCCATGACCAAACTAGAACTCATCCAAAGAAAAAAAAAAATTTTGAAAGACATGCAGTTTGGATATTAGGTCCACAGGCACAACTTTTGCTAGAGAAGCTGGTTTCTATAGTGCCACTCTACTTACTGCTGTGTGCATGTGTTAATTTGGTTTGAAGGGGAAGTTTTGTCTTTTGGAGCAATTTATCGATTTGTGATTATAAGTTTCGTATATAACTCAAACCTTTAATCTGAAATAAATCAACACTGGTCCTTGGAAATTTGCTTATTTTTTTGTTCTCTCTGATAAAAACTCCAGAATAAGCAAAACATACTATTTGCACTAAGTAACTTTTGGTCTGGTTCTAAGATAAATATGCATTCAGGTGGAATCCAGCTTTACCAGGAAATCTGGTATAAGAATGAAATGATAAAAGAAGGAAGCATAAATCCTTTGTTCCCAAGAAATAGTATATTTAGGCTGAAAAAAAAAGTAGCCTTTTTCTAATTGCACTGGAACTGAATTAATTGCTCTGGCAGACAAAGCAAGCTGGCTATAGATGGGACAAAGGGCAAACCATGCCCAGACACACATACTAAAACCAAATCAAACCAAAGCAAAAACAACCCTAAGCACTAGATAAATATTTGAGCAACCTGAGAGGAAGTGGATCAGGCATCATGAAAGAAGACTGATCAAACCTCAGAGAATACTTAGGAATAAAAAGAGACCAGACAGGATCAATTTTCAGATTATAATTACTATTTTGCCTGCACCATGTCCTCCTTATTTGTGCATTATTGTCTCCCTGACCAGGTAATCTCCAAACCAGCTGGACATGAGGACAGTGTTGCAGATATGAATACTGCTAAGACACCAACAAGCTTGAGAGGTGTGGACATAGGTGCTATGTCTTCTGCTCAGGGGGAAGCCAAAGACAGACTCACAGAATTGCTCAGGTTGGAAAAGACCTTCAAGAACATCAAGTCCAACTGCAACCTCACCATACTACCCTAACAACCCATTGCTAAATCATGTCCCTGAGCACCACATCCAAACAGTCTTTAAACACATTCAGGGATGGTGACTCAACCACCTTCCTGGGGAGCCTATTCCAGTGCTTAACAACCCTTTCTGGAAAGAAGTTTTTTCCTGAAAAAGACAAACCCAATATTGACAGAAGTCTATGTGAGCACAAGCCAAGGTAAAAGATTTGGTGTATGCACTATCTTTGTAGGAGCTTACAGAGCCATAGAGAGCTTAGGAGGACCACAGAGTAGGATACAGTTAGCCTTGTGAAACTTTGTGAAAGAAATATTGAATAATAATAAATAAAACAGCAGATTATAAGGAATTGCTGGGAACGGGTGCCCAGTGCTCACGTGGGGCAGACTCCAGGCTTTCCAGCCTGCAAGATCCCCAGAAGCCACTGGCAATGCACAACAGGTTTGAAACCAGGCTGCTGTATAGATGGTTTGCAATGTGCAGTAGTTAAAGCAGCTCTGCCTCCCAGGTTCCATCAAGGTTAGCACCCACCTTGCTCTTAGTCACTCCTCATATCAAATCAGTTCTGACTACATACTAGAAAAGTTGCATACTTATACCAAAAAAGTACTAATGATGCCCAGAGAAGTGTGTGTATTGCAGGAGCGAGAGCTGTGATGGTGTTCATCACTGCCACAGCAGAATAGCTCCCTGCCAGCTCCCCTTCAGTCTCAGGCTGAAAAGTGCACAGCAAAGGGGAATGGAAGAAGCAGTAAACAAAGAAAAAAAGCCCCAGCAATCTTCCTTCTTCCAGACAGCTGCCTGCCATGTCCTTTCTCAAAACATGTATATACTGCTTTAATTAGTACATTATTACTCATGGAAGGACTCCATTTCTTTGGCGGGTCAATGCCCAACCACTTTGTGCCTGGAGAGGCAAGCTATTTATTAATTAGAACTGCCCTGCAGTCTGTCGCTCCTGTTCTGGTACACTTTGTGCCACTCTCCAGCTAGAATAGCCATGATGTCACTTACTTTCAAAGACAACTTTAAAATTAGAAGACAAAATGTAAAAATCAGTTGAGTTACTGCAGTACCAAAGAACATGCTTTAGGCAAACTTCTGAAGGGTTGCCTAATTCTGCTTCTTCCACTAGCAAGGGCCAGCTCCTTACTTGTCTTTTGGGAACTCTTTTTGCTTTTAAAAGTTGCAATCACTCTAAAATGTCCTTGTTCAAAACCTTGCAATGCATCAGCTTGCCAATTGTATTAATGTATTATTACAACTAGCTTTCACATGGTGCTTTCGCTTTTATCTGTCGATCTGAAAGAATTTTGCAAAAGAAGTCACCATCGTTATCTTCATTTATACTGTCTTATTTCCTCCTGGTCATTTATTTTTCATAAGATCATCTATAGAAGGTTAGCAGATAGAAGTGGCTGTGTCATACAATTATCTGCTTCAGACCGTGCATTTGAACATGCAAGGAAAACAATCTAGTGCCCACAGCACACCACGTAGCTCCATCTGCCTCCACTGGTGGAGTATCAGATATGTGAAGTCATCCTGTGGCATTGGCAGCTTTCGGCAGAACTGCTCTGTGCAGTCTGTTTTCTGAAGAGATTTCATTTTACTATCTCCCCAGCTACTGATACCAGCTTGTCACTGCAATCTGTCATTTTTATGCCACTGTTATATCTCACTGAAGTCGCTCCTTACCATCCTTCTGATATAGCCTGTAATACCTGTGGAATGAGCATCGTTGGGTGACCCCAAAGCTGAAATCACAAGGAGATGGATAACGGCTGTTGATGGATCAGTGCTGCACTTTTTAACAAAAAGGAAGTTAAAAGGATGTATTTTTGCTCTTTTTATGTTTCTGTTATTGTTGCTATCCAGTCAATGTCAGTACTCTCCAGTAGAAAAAAAACAACCTTAAAAGCATGAAGATGCTGATGAGAGTAGAGTCCTTGTCCCTGTACCCCTGTCGGCTCTTACTAAACCCCACGTTTAGACCACCAGAAGAAACAGAAAGAATCAGTTCTTGTACCATGGATAGAGGCATGGATCTTTTGGTAAAACCTGTGTATATCTTCCTTATCTTTCCTCTGATATGAGAACGTGTATGTATGTGCATAGGGTTACTGCTGTGGGTTAGAAGCAAAAGCTTCGAAACTCAGACAGATTTACCAAAGATATGGCTTTCTGCAATTGGAACCTTCACTGAGGGTGCAGATTTGGTTATATTTGGAGTCACTGGGCTTGGGAAGTTCTTAAACTTTTAAGTGAGCTTGTAGTACTCAGCACTAGTGATGCCTTATCTGTCCAGGTTGCTTGCTGTACATGAATTTTCTCCTGAGAGGAAAGGTGCTCTTAGTGAAAAGACTGAAAAGTTGTTTTTCTGTCTGTCACATCAAGATCTGGAATAAATCCTTCCCAAATTCTTACAGTTATCAGGAAAACCAATAGACAAATGGAGATTTCCAGAGTATGGAAAAATGGATTAAATGCATGGCTCTGAAAACAACTGGCAAAGGGTGGCCCATTGAACTCTCTCTAAAAGAAGGTGATGAGATCCTGTTGTCTCCTGGAAATGCTGTCTGGCCTATGCTAGCTCCACAGATACACCTTGAAACTATCCAAGAGGATGGTTCTCAAGTTTCAGTGTCTGGGAGTATCCTCTGGCACTGTTTAATCTACTAATACACACATAAACTCAGTGACTATATCATGCTTTGAGTGAGTCTCCAATATCATTTCCTAAAACAGCCTGATTTTCACAATTTTTCATTAAAATATGTTCTACAATATGTTAGTATGAAAATCTGGTTGACTGGACATGTTATAGAAGTATTTGTTAAGTTCTTTGTAGAAAGTTGTTCAATATGGCAAAGCAACCTACACCAAACTGCATGTCAAAGAGAGCAAAGAGTATCTCTTTCATCAGTAGCATCTTCCAGCATGAAGATCTTCAGTATCCCATCTTTTAGGGGACAAATAATCTCATTTACATCTCACAGCTATCTCACAGAATATGAAGGTTGGAGAAAGGGGCTAGGTGGAAATAGCTTTCAGAAGAACAGGACGAGAATTTTAGCACACAATTTTAGAGCATAAGATAACTTTAAAAGTAGTTTGATTTAATACAAACATAACTTTAGATGTCTTTGGATAAAAGAGCCATAAGCATTGCTTAATAAGATACTAAATAAAGTGTCAGATGGGTAACTCTGCTGGTACTTTGTCTTAGCAAAGCAAAACCAGTTTCAACTGTAAACAGTAAAGTAGTTTATCACTTACAATTTATCATATTATTAGAGACACTATGAGTCCTGAGGCAGTTTTCACTTTTGGTTGCCTGAAACTGTTAGAAACTGACAACTGAACCTTAGGTAACCTAGAAAAGATTTCTGCATTAACAGACTGGCTACATGTTAGTGATCGTTAAAAGTAAGAATTAAGACTCTGAAAAGAAAGTCATCTTGCTTTGCATGACAGTTATCAATGGATGTAAGCTGCAATACATTTGTACTTGTTTATTCATTGTTTCTTTACATGCTTTATTGTATTGTTTTTCACCCACTTATTGTATTGCATAAAAATATAAAATATATATGTGAAAAAGCTACTTCTCTGAGGAGGAATACTCCTTCCCAGCTCTGTGTGAGAACTGGCATTACTATTACTCTGAATCTTCAGAAACACCGTTTCTAAAGATGTCCATAAATAAGATTAATGTCATAGCACTGAATCTGCAGACTCTGTACCAACATATTTAAAGGAGATGAAGTAAAAACACAAGCCAAGGTAGAACTGTGAGGTGATCAGCAGCTATATGCAGCTGTAGGCTAGCTGCATATAGCCCCAGTCTGATTTTTGTAAAATGTACTGAAAGGAGACCATGGGAGAGAAAGGTCAGAACAGTGTCCTCCTGTTACATCACTTTGAGAGGCTGATGGGTACTGTAGTGGTAGGAAGCAGCTCTATTCTTGCTAAGTGCTCCTGAAGATGATCATGGCACCAAATAAATGGTGGCCTTCTGGGGCAAAATAAGATGAAATCAGAATAATTTGCAAGGATTTACTACTCAGTGGAGTACATGGGAAGAAAATCTGGCATGGTTTACAAATAAATGAAGAAGGAAAAAGGAACCATCTTTTTGGAGAAAATAGGGTCTGAAGATGAAAAAAAAAGATGAAAAAAACCCAAAGAAAGTAAACCCATCATCCGCAACAAAAGAAATAAATACATAATCAAGCCAAACAAAATCTTCAAAACCTTCCCCAATATTTTCAACATTTTTCAGAAGAGAATACATTGCTGACTCTATCCACCTAGCCAGATTTTGAAAACATAAACACTGACACTCCTGAGATGAACATTTCCAATCCTATACTGTGACAGATATGGGTATTTTTGGAAGGAGCAAAACATAAGCTGTGGTTTGAAGTGCTTTCCTTTTAAGCTTACTGAACAAAGATGTAATTGCAGAGAGCTGGGCCATTAGTTATTACAGTGTAAAATCAAATGTCAGAGGTCATTCCCTGGCACTAACAGCTCTGGGCACACTTGCTCAATGAACTCTGTTTTCCTGCTGGGTAAATTAATTATGTGATTGTCTCTGCTTGAAATTAACAGTGTCCTACCCTTCTTCACATGAAGAGATCAAATGCTCCCACATGACTTGCAAGTACTCCTCTAAATGAGGGTCCCTGTAGAAATAATTAGTTTACTTTACCATGAGATATTAATAGTACCCATTCTCAGCACACATGTTGTGAAGCTTCTTCTATTCCTCTTTTTTAAACTGAGTTTTCATTAAACTTAATGCAAGATAATATTTCTGAGGAGGTGTACCAAAACAGCATAGTGCAGAAGGCGCATTTTAAGCGTAAACAATAAATGTTAAAAATGCAGTGGTTTGAATGCTGCATGTGAATCTTGCCTATGAATGCAGACTCCATGCACATGCAGAATGTGCATGCGTGTCTCAACAGAAATGAGCTGCTTTCCTTGAGCACCCAATGCTGTATGGCCTCAGAGCCCACTCAGCCACGGAGGAAGGACCCTGCCCTGGCAGGAATCAGTCATAGAGTCATAAAATGGCTAAGATTGGAAGGGACTGTAAAGCCCACCCAGCCCCAATTCGCTGCCGTAAGCAGGGCTGCCCTCCACCAGCTCAGGCTGCCCAGGGCCCCATCCAACCTGGCCTTGAGCGCCTCCAGGGATAGGGACTCCTAAGGAATCAGCAGCAGCCAGCTGAGCATCATTCCAGTTTGGCCCTCTAAAAGGCAGGAAGAACCTGACCAGGGGATGAGGCTGATGGGAGACACAAATGTCAAACCAAAAGGACGAGCCAAGACAGTGGCAGAGTCTGAAGCCTGATTACATAAAACTCAGTTATATGGCTAGAAAATAAAAAAAGCATTAAAATTAATTTGCAACCACTGATGCTGTTAAATCTTTTTTAGGTTGTTTTCTTCTTTATGCAGCCTCCATTCTGTAAGTTGACTGATTAGCCTGCAGTAACATCCTATGTGATGTTGCTATGTTGATGACACTATGTTTTATACTAGATATTAGATATTTACATCCACTGGTTCTCCTAGCTGGCCTTGGCTGTAAAAAACCTACCTGGATAAATGATCATTCCTTAACTTCTATGGGTTGCATTTTGGTAAAGAAATTTTATTTTAAAATGTATTAGGTAGATGATAGTAAAATAACACTTGTTTCAGTAGACCAGATTGTTTACTTACACAAGTATATGAAAAAAGGAAAAAAAAAAAAAAAGATTTGAATTGTCTGGAGTTAAGTGCTTCTTTCACTTATTTTTCTTAGGAAGCTCTTTTATACCCTGAGACATACGAATCCCAGGATGTCTTCAAAGGCCACGGCATTCTATAGTCTCATTCATCTCTGGCTACCTGCCATCATCAGATCTGGACTTTTCCTTCCTTTTGCTACTCTGAGACTTTAAAATATATCTCCTGCTTCCCCCATTGCTCCCCAAAACAAACAAAGCAAGCAAACAAAAACCAAACAACAACAACATAGGAAGTGAGAATTAGGACAAAGGGGCAAATGAGGCTTGCTCCTTCAGATCTTACCACAGAAGGTACGGAGTATTAAAGGAAAACTCAGATGAACACATTGCCGTTAAGGTAATGAAGCAGAATCTCTTCGGGTCAAAATTATCATAAACTCCTTGAAACCTTTGGAATTATGACAGCAAACAAAACTGAACTTCTGCCTCCATTTGTGTAAGTGGTTAAGTAACTATTTCCCTTCGCTTGCTGAAAATCCAATCTATTCACATTTACTCTGTTTTCTGTGAGGAGTGGCAGGTGCAATGTTTACTCTTATAATGCCTTTTTTGCTCCAAATGGGACAGTGCACATACTAAGGAAGTCTTCTAAAGAAAAAAGTGAATACCAGCCTTGCTAGTAACATGCTGCAAATTAATACATTTCTCTGTTCCATAACTCTATTACAGGGAATCACAGCTTTTGCTGTGTTCTTGTAACCCATAATTTTTTCCTTTCAGACCTTGAAATGACTAACAGTAACTGAACATTTAGCCACTTCATGTTAATTTAGTTGCAGGAATACACATTAAAACTGTGTGTGTAGCTCTGAAGATGAAAGGAGAAAAAGCAGAATTTCCTGCATACAATAAAATCCAATTGTATTAGGCAGACAAAGAACACAAACACTTGGCTTGGGACATAATTACACTCACCGAACTGGTGCAAACACCATTCTAGAAATAAATAAGAGATAACATTTTAGTATTTCTGGAAATTGGCCAGTGTTGGAACCTGTTAAGTAATGTAAAAGTGACATCAAGGATTTACCATCTGCTCTATTGCATGCAGTAAGAAGGATCTGGAAATGTGTGATTAGAGGATAGGTGTGGAGGTACATTATTAACCTTCAAGTATAGCAGACAGAATTTTAGTTCACAACCACGTAGATTCATGGAGTGAACCTGTCTTAAATAGAATCCTTCCTGCATCTCTGAAAATGAAAAAATAACAGCAGTATTTTCATGCAGACATGAAAATCTTGCACAAATACTGAAGACAAAATGCCAAACATAATTGCTGTCTAAGCTGACAGGGACCTTGACCACATGGCATCCCTAAAGAGCCGTCGGCAGACCCAGACAGTGGGACTGACAGAGGGACGGCACAGTGACAGATGTCCAGACAAAGAGTCAGCAGTGGCCAGTGCTTTGCTGTAGGAGTGCTACTGGCACCACTGCAAGAGAAAGAAGATGAGGAGGCAAGAAAAAGCGTGCTATTGTTGCTTTCTTGGTGCAGCTATGAGACTTCTATGTGCACACAAAATCTCTGCTGAAGCCAGTGATGCCTAATTTGCATCAGGACAGCAGGAAGTCTGAAGGATGTGTTGTATTTCTTTTGGGGACTGTCTTAACTGAGCTACACTGACATTCTGCAAGACAAAAACCCCTGTGCGTTTGCAAGCATACATCACAGAAAGTCTTCCAGACACATCCAGCTTATCCCAAACCAGCTCAAACTTGTGGAGATGTCCACGGGGAATCACAGCAATCCCTTTTGCTTTAACATAGGATGCTGGAGCAATGCTGTTCTTTAAATGTTGACATATTCTTTGAACACTTGTCTCTTCAGTCGAACACAACTGTGACAAAGCCTTAAAAGGTATGCTAGGATGCTGAAGACAGCACACCTGCTTTGTAAAGGCAGTAGGAGAACAAGTTTTGCCTCATGCCTGTGCTATCACAAGAGTGTGGTATCCATTCATAGTGACCTGGCTAAGTTTTAAGCACAAGGATTGTTTTTGTACACCTGTATCTGGTAACTATTTCTTTCTGTACTGCAAGAGCCATTTATATGTTTGTTCAGCTGCCACCAACAAGAGTAAGTACATGGAATAAACACTGGTTCAAAAGAAATGGATAGGTATGTCATAAATCCAGGGGAACTGCCAACACAAAATTGTAAATATGTACATACTTTGGGATGTCAATTCTTAGAAAGACTCCCAACTCCAAATAAAGGGACATGATTTAGTGATGGGACTTGATAGGTCAGACTGATGGTCAGACTTGATGATCTTGAAGTCTTTTCCAATCTTGATGATTCTGTGATTATTAATTGACATTTACCTTCCAAGCAGGCTACTGGATCTGCATCAAAGTCTTAACATGTGGAGTGAGGCTGAGCCATGTGCTGCACTCAGGGATACTTGGAGGAGGCTTCTGCAGAGGTGGCAGATGCTAATGTACAGAGAGACAATGTGCCTGGCTGGCAGAGCCCTGCGCTGACAAGCCAGTGTGAGGGTAAGCACAGCACTGTGCTCCTGGGCAGCTGTGGGACTGGAAGATGTCTCATGGTTTGTCAGCTTGGACCACCTCTTGGGGAAACTCAGTCTAGGCGTCCGTGTAGATATACCAACAGCTTCTTCTGAATTTTATTGGCATCGGACTGGGATAGCTCTTACTCTGAGAGCACTCTGAATGTGGTGGGAGAGTATTTGTAGGGGTTTCCCACATGCTTTTTCTCTCTTTATTGTGGTTTCTACATCATACAAAGGCATGAACTGATATTTACTTTTCTGTCAGTTCTGGCAGATGATGAGATCGCAGCAGTTTTGGTTGTCATGTGCTGGTACCTGGCAATATCCAAGGGTGAACAGGAGGCTGGAAATTCTCTTGCAAGCTTTGAGCCATCTTAACCATGAAAGGGTCAGTGAAAATAACTGTAACTCCTATAATCAGTTTACTGTAAAGAGGTCTATATGTTAATGACAACACGGTCCATATGTGTTGCAGAATTGACTGAACTGAGGAAGGCAAGTTATACAGAAATGGCATTCTCTCCCTTTTTTGCACTGGAATATTCTGTACTTCTGCAGATAATTTATTATTTAAGGTGTCAGGAAGAATAAGCTTTTCAGGTTGCCTCATAACAAGGAAAGCTGCAGGAACAGCAGAAGCAGTGGATCTGAACAGTGCTTTTGTTGGCCAATGTACAGCCAATGCTGAGAAGGCAGATTTAGTAAGATGTGTACATATAATCTCCTGTCTGCCAGGTAACCTCCTAGCATTTTCTGAAATTACTAAAGAGAGGTTAATATATTTTACTACTGTGACAAGTCTTATCAAGCCAATACAATGCAACAACATTTTTCTGTTTTGAGTACTTACAGCTAAAAGTATTCATTCCAGCGTCATGATGAAAGTAAAACAACATTCTTCTTATGTTTAGCATAAGCATTAAGTTGAATCTATACACTGAACATCTATATAAGCCCTATATATCACTCTGTTGCGTACAGTATGAAATTCCTTACTATTAGAATTCTCAGAGTTACTCATGTTGTGGAAATAATATTTATATTAAAACAACAAACTTTCATTTCTGAGTACCAGTATTCTAGCTTAGTATTTTGCAAAATTCAGCATAAACAGCATTAGAAAGCCTATAATTAGTAGCATCAAAAATATAAAAATACTTTTTTTCTCCAGCTGGGAACACTTGAAAAGTAAATACATAAATAAATAAATGCAGTGAGTCTTGACACAGTTGTTCAGGGATATTATAAAACACTAAGGTTCAGCTGGGATGTAGACTGTCAGATCCCATGGCATACCCTGACACAATAGAACGCACTTTTAAAATTGCTGGAAGTATTAGAGATTGAAAATGATCTTATTTTCTTGCAGATGAGACAGAGATAGTTCTGTGGGGAACTGGAAAGTTTATCATTGTTAATATGGGTCTGGAATATATTTCTGTAGTATATACTTCTATATATATTACAAACAAAAATATTCTGTAAGTATAGGGGAAACATCAAAATATTGTGCAGAGCATGATAAAGTTATACATTCAGTGGTTCCATAGAGGCAGGAGGGATTCTAACACTGTTTTGAGGAATCTTTTTGCTCAGAAATAATAACCTACAGAAAAACAAGTTAAATAAAAGACAACTAAATAAATAAATAACAAAAGTAAAGCCCCTTCTAAAAGAACAGTAAGCAGTCTCAGCAAGCATTCAGAAGATAAAAAATACCACCATTAAGATTGATATTTTCCATGTGCATCATAATAAATATTTTTAGCGTCAGAGACAAAATCAGTGATGTTAAAACAGAGAAAAATAATCAATTTTATATCGTAGTTAAGACTCCTGAAACAAGACTCCATCTCTCCTCTGCCTCCTCTTGTTGCGTTTGCTGTCCTTACTTCACACTGAATAGGGCATGTATCTGGGTGAGCAATTTTTTCTCATTTTATTAAAACTTACATCTTAAAAGAAAAACATGAAATCAGCTGAAACATGAATTTATAAGTTTTGTATTTGTGAATGAGCACCCTAATTTTTATTTTAAAAATAGTGTAAAACACTTTGCTACATGAGGAAGGCTGGAAAGTAAAATGACTACATGGCCTTGATCTTATGGCTGTATGATCAGTATTCACCATATGGGCTAAAAGAATGGCTTTTATCAGAAATAAGATATTTCACTCACAAAACAGCCTTAGAAGATGCCATCATTCATTTTGCCAATGACTCAACCATCTATTTCCTAGTGGAAGTACAATAGTCATCAATCTCTGGATAGGAGGATTGGCCAGAACTCACCCAGAGTACAGACAGGAATGGAGGGCTGGTCCAGCTGAGATTTTATCTGCAGTTAGAAGATTTTGTTTTAAAGACCACCAGTGGCAATGCAGCAGCAAATTTCTTCTATTGCTACAATTTAAACAAAACATAAATAGATGTAGGTAGGAATTGCTAGTCCTTTTTTTAACTGTTCTAGCTCTGCTCACAATGCAGACATATTCAGTAGGCAATTATTTCTAGACTCGTAATCAGCAAGGTTTGCTTTATCAGTAGCAGTTTTAACGTGCACCATCTAAATCAATAAAACCTGGGTTCTGCTGCTGTGGATGCTAGACGTGTTCGTTTGTTTGTGCTGCCAGGTGCCAGGCATCTAAGAGAAAACATGGAGAAGAGTAATTCCCAGAGGGAATTCCATAAAAGCAAAACATATGAAATCAAACTAATTTCTTTCTGCCACAGGGTAACAAAGGTGAAGCAATACATGGCATATAGCTTGACTTACAGGAAACTTCTGACACAATGCCACATAGAGTTTGCACAACCAAACTGAGGGATATTTAGGTGAAAATATGATGGTTGCTAAACTCATGGGAAAACTTTACTTTCCAATTTATTAACAGGATCAGTCCCAAGTGAGTGATATTATCAGTATTTTTTTTTAAATGATGTAGGGAATTGAATAGATAATGTGCTTATTATATTTAAAGACACCAGTAAGCTGACAGTATTGATAGGGAAACAGATCAGAGTTCAGCAGGATCCTGGTGCACAAAGAAATGTTATAAAAATAGAAAAAGTACTATAAAATAAGGGCAAATGTCAGGCCATGAACTCAGGTAAGAATAATTAACTGCACAAATATAGAACGTGGAACAAAGGATTAAGTTGGAGCTCTGCAGAGCTATACTTAGAATTGTGATTCATAGTTTGAATAGGAGTCAAAAGGATTCTGTAAAGGCAAATCGCATATTTAGTAATCGCATATAGTAATTAATAAATGATCATATCTAGCAAGACATTCAAAGTAATCCTGTTCCTTTCAGTACTGACCTCTGCAGAAGTGTAGCAATGTTGAGCATTGAGCAATGAAATTCGAAGAAGATAGAAACCATATGGAAAGCTTCCCAAGCAAGAAGTCCCAGAAAGACAAAATGAGAGTGAAGAGAGATCTACAAAACAGGCTGAGGAAAATCTGAGTAAGCTGGATATTATTTATTGTTTCTTAATTAATTCCAGGATGAGAACTAAGACTTCAGGTTCTGAATTTGGAAAGTTGAATCACTTAAAGGAAAATATCCCCAGAGCTCTGCTGTAGATGAAAAGGCTTCTATCTTTTCTCAGAACCTCAGTGAAACAGTTAAAAATGTGGCCAGGTGGCCTATTCTATTTTTTTTAAAACTCTCTGCTCATGCCCTTCCTTATCCTCTGCCAAAAAAATGTACCTTCGTTTTGTAAACTACTCTCTATGTCACGTGAAGCATCCAGAAATGTGAGATACTCCTTGAATTCATAGGGCATATGGAGCACAATCCCACCTCCCCAGTGGAAGAAAGACAGTATGTCCTGATTCCTCGTCTGCAGTCTAAAAGCTACTCCTCAGAAGAGTCTGTTGTAGCAGGGGTGACTTCTAAGACACAGACATGCACCTGGGAAGCACAGTATTTTTTTCCTAGCATACAAAAGACTGGGTAGTAGGCTGCCCGGTTTTCAGTGGCTAGTGCTACACAAACTACATTGCTCTGTTGTTCTGCCATGTTGATTGTCCTGAGCAGGAATATAGCAAGAGATGCTGATTGCCCAGGTTTCCTCTTCCAGTAAGCAAGGTGTGGGCTGAGAATGGATGAGGTTACCTTGATCTTGTCCTGACATAGCCTTGGCACCTGTCCAGTGCTTGCACCTGGGCCTAGAGGCTGGGAATATTCCTGGTTTCTGCAGTACAGACACAGCTACTAGGACCTGGTTTTACCTAGGAATAAGTCATTATATTGGAAGGAAAATCTGGGTATGTAAATGTGACTCTGAGCATCCAACAACCCAGCTCCCCCAGAATTTATGAAATTGATGTTCAGTTGCAATATACTCTTGAAAAAAACCTCAAGTCCCTCAACAATTAAATGGTAATAAATAATATTCTTTACAGCTAGCCTTTTACTCTTTGGAATGTATAAGGAATTATACACCAGAGGCAGGGAAAGGGAAGAGAAAAGGAAGGCTATGTAGTTTCCCACTGACATTCACAGTGCAGTGCACTTTTCTTTCTAGCAGAAAGACCATATGCATGTTTCATTCATTTAATGGCTATGTTTATCCCAGATGTATTTTAAGCACCTGTATCCCCTGATATTTTTCTCCTGTGCCATCTCTAACTTCTCAAGAGTGGTAAAATACATACCAACCTTTGCTATCTCACATAGCTTCCTCCTCCATGTTTCAGTTTTCTTTCTTTCTTCCCTACTGGATCATTTTACTACTGTGACTCTTGATGGACTCAGCAACCTCCTTTCAATCACATATCAGCATGACCAGTATTCATCCATAAATAACTAAGAAGTCACATCAAATCCCATCACCAGTGACCAGTCACCATGTTGTTGCTCACATTTTCCCATGACAATTCTCTTTCTACAGGGCTTGCCTTTCCACGGTCTCCAAAGGGACTTAAACTGCCTTTCAAAATGTAGAGCTTCCTTTGCCCAGGGTTTTCAAGAAACTCAGAATCTGACACAGGTTTGCATTCTGTGTTTTGTTATTTGCATCATATTTTTCTACATTGCAAAGAAAGAGAAATAGATCCAGTACTTGGCATGTATTAAGCATCTGTATTCCATCTAACAATTAATCAGGATTAAGAGTTCTTGAAAGTATATCTTATAGCTGAGGAAAATAATTACCAATGATTAATCATATGCTTCTTTCAGATACTTAAAAATTAATTGTATGCAGTTTCCAGATGAGGAGACTAGTGAAATATTTAAATTGCATTATACACTAGGATCAATTGAGAAATTTCCAAGTTTCTCATAGGCAAATTAATGCTTTATTGCAACTCCTCTCTCACTCTGCTCATGTTAGTGTTTGTCCCACCCCGTTTCCTGGTTTGATTCGCCTAGCAAGGAGATGGTGATGACAGCACACTTTGCTGACACAGATCAGATGCACCACATATGACTTATAATCACATGTATTCTAAGCAAACAGCGTATTAGCCTGTGACTAATCAGTATTCCTGGGGAAGAGGGCGGGGGAGGTAAAATGGGGTAGGTAAGGGTAAATTAGTTTGGGTAAGGTTATACAA
The DNA here is from genome assembly GCF_002078875.1 of Numida meleagris. Lineage (NCBI taxonomy): Eukaryota > Metazoa > Chordata > Aves > Galliformes > Numididae > Numida > Numida meleagris. The sequence continues at coordinate 126,706,680 of NC_034409.1, forward strand.
ATTCTGGGGAAGGTCAGCTGGGGCAGGAAAAATTATACAACTTGCCTCACTGACGAGTCCATTGTGAGATGGGGTCCCACGAGGGAGGGTGGGCTTGCAATCTGGGGAGTCTCAGGCTGGCTGAGGGGAACACTGAAAGCTGTCCTCTGGAGTCCTGATTTTATACCCTTTTTACATGTGGTTTGCCATGATTAGCAAGAGGGGGGAACTGTTGCGAAGTATGCAAAGTAAGATATAAACAGGGCTATGCAGAAAACATATGACTGTGCAGAAAAACAGAGAAGCTTCAGTTGGTTCCTTAAGGCCTTGTTTTCAGTTCCAAAAATGTGAGGGATTTTTACATGTAAATCATCACACTGTTTTATGGTCTCCATGTTTTTGCCGAAGACAACAGTTTCTCTTTCCCCTGACAACTTCCAGTCATAGCTCAGGCCCTTGACACGAGTAGTAGGTCACACACGTTTAGGCATAAGTAGGTGAGAAGGGTGACAGAGACATAGCTATGGCCTTATCCAGCCTGCACGGCTAGGGGCAGATCCCATTACTGACCAGAGGATGGCTACTGGACCTGCACCCTGTCCTGTTCTCCGGTTGTGCACGACCTCTCCCCTTCTTCAGCAGGCTGTGCTTGGGCCATATGCCACAGTGTTTAAAACCACATTTCCCTTGCAGCATCCCAAAATTTAGTTTACTGCTGTATAGCAAGGCAAGCAAGCTGTATCAGCAGGACATTTTTGTAGCCTGTGGAACTACAACCCCATGTTTGTGAACAGAGAAGTGCAGCAGTGCGGGATGGCATAGCTGGGTGAGGATCTGACCAGTGTAGTTAGAGCTACCAGTGTAGTTAGAACTTCTCATTTCTACTTAGTGCCTCATAGAAATGTGCCTGATGTTGTCCTGCTGGGGAGAAAAGATGTATCAGAAGAGTACTACATCCCCATCATAGGCATTCATGGGCACATTTCTATTTTTCAAGTGACCTAGATAGGAATTTCCCTCTAATTTTACATGGAAAGATTGATTGTAATGTTTCTGGGAAGTCAGTGATGAAGCTGAGTCTCTCCGGTTAAGCCTCTGGGTTGAGGAACATACTGTATTTCAAAATTCAGTGCAATGAACCTAGGCATTAACAATTTATAAATCATAATAATCCATTCTAAATCCAAAGGCTAATTAAACGAAACATACCAACCTTGCCTGTAACTAGAACTGGTTGCATGTAATTTGAATATAAAAACTGCAAAAAAAAGTATTTGCATATCCAAAAAAATTAACACCCACAAAATATTTAAAAAATAAATAAAGTAAGTTGCAGTTTTTGAGTACTGGAAATAACATACTAGAATAAAAAATCTCAATTATGCAAAACTCATTTTAACTCCAGAATAAAACTTATTTAATAACACTGAACTTGAAATAAGAAAAACAACACTAGTTTGTGCTTTGTTGGTTGCCAATATCAGAAGCATATATAGTGGTACTGTTTCTAATGCTTTAGGTACAATGTATAGTACTCAGAGCATTGTTTCAACATCGTTTTGTTATTATTTTTTTTCATCTTGTTCAAAACATTTTTGTCTTCCCCCAAAACAAGTGTTTTCTGTGTACAGAATTATTTTACCAGTCACTTACATTGCTGACTCATTTATAGATAAGAATTAGTTCTCCAAGGTAACTTGGACCTGATTCAGCTTTTCATTTTACATAAGGAACTTGGAGTGAAGAGATTTTAACAACAGATTTTTAACACTCAAATGATTTCAACTTCTGTAAAAAAATAATTGAAGTCTTGAGTCTAAGCTATGTTTGAAGATACCATGTTACTGCGTTAAACTACAATGATTTTATCAGTGTTTGTAGTATTAAATTATCAGGAACAAATGAGCATACTTTGTGCAAGGTCTGAAGGGAAATACCAAATAAAATAGATAAGTACCAAGTGGGATCACTGTGACTGCCGTTCAGGTGAAAGCAGATCTGTTCTGATAGAAAATTTACATGCAAAAACTCTACAAGGAGGTGTAATATCACTCAAGAATATTCTCTGGTGCATTATTTGCCACAGTTGTCATCATTCTTGAATGATTTTATAGTTACATACTGATAAAGATATTTGTGCTTTGTGTTTGTAAGATTTGTTAACTGCCCAACTGCTGTTGTTGTTGGGGAAGCTCATAGGAGGCATTAAGAAAAGTTAGATATTGAGAGTCTTGAGCAAGGGTCTTCTGAGTCCTTTGTAAACAGAGGCCTTTAAAGCAATGAGCTTCCAAGGGAGTCTTGAGCTCAGACAAATTTCCTACCTCTGTTTTACAAGACTTGTATCTCACAAGCTTGCCATACTAGGAAAAAAAGGTAAAAAAAAAATAAGCAAATAGAAAAATAAATAAATAAAAAGGAAAAAAAAAGAAAAAAGAAGTCTTGTGTCTCACAAGACCTGTAACATGTACAAGGGCATATGAATACTTGAAACAAGGATTTTAATGCTAGTCCCACCCTAAAGCTACACACAAGTCAATACATTTTAATAAAGGTTTTGAATGTCATACTGTGCTGTGGACTAAACCGAGTAGGCAACTAAACTCCATTCAGCTGTTTACTCACTCACCCCATGGAATCACAGAATGGTCAGGTTGGAAGGCCTCTACATCTCTTTGCCCCAGCCCCTGCTCCAGCAGGGCCACCCAGAGCAGGGTGCCCAGGGCCACGTCCAGGCGGCTGCTGGAGATCCCCAAGGAGGAGACCCCACAGCCTCTGGGCAGCCTGTGCCACTGCTCCGTCACCCATACAGCACAGGAGTGCTCCTGGTGTTCAGACGGAGCTCCTATGCTCCAGTTTGTGCTCATTGGCACTGGGTACCACTGAAAAGAGCGTGGCTCCATCTTTTTATCACCCTTCCTTCAGGTATTTATACACATTGATAAAATTCCCTCTGAGCCTCCTCTTCTCCAAGATGAACAGTCCCCATTTCCTCAGTCTCACCTCAGAAGAGGTGCTCTTGTCCCTTGATCATCTTGGTGGCCCATTGGACTCTTCCCTGTATGTCCTTGTATCTCTTGTTCTAGTGGTGGCCAGAACTGCGCACAGTGCTCTAGGTGTGGCCTCACTAGTGCCAAGTAGAGAAATCCGGTTGGATGGGGGAAAGAATCAGAGGAGTAAAAGTAACAAAACTCAGAGTTGATATAATCACATTCATCTGTGATCACGATGCCATATATTATGGGATATCCTGCTGTCCAATTTGGGTCAGCTGTCCTCGTTCTGTCCCCTCCCAGGGGACAGCTCCCAGGGGAGCTGGCTCCTTGTGCACTTCCATCCTCCTCCAGGGCTTCATGAGAAACTGAAAAGGTCTCGTAAGAGCTATTCAGCAATAACTCAAACAACAGTGTGTTATCTACATTCTTCTGGTCACAGATCTGAAGTATAGTACTATGTGAGCTACTCTGAAGAAAACTAGCTCCATCTGGGCCAAAACCATTACATAGTAATATCTAAATACAAACATGGAGATTTAATTGAGACAGATTACTCGCTGTTCCTTCAAACAAGTATATGTGTTACATATGCTATTCTAGGCACAACTGCATTCTATGTATGACAAGTATGGATGGTAAAAATAATTTAAACATATATAGGGCATTAAATAATAACAAAAGATAATTAATAAAGAAGTAATCAGTCAAATTATTCATTATGAATTATTAACAGTTTGATTTAACTTTTCCACATTTTCTTTGATGGCGGTGGGTTCTGTCAGATGTTCTAAAAATTTCTATTACTGGGAAGTGAAGGTTTGATCTAAGTACTAAAGAGGAATCTCCTTGAGTGTAAATGACAAAATGGGTTAAATCTAATCTGTATGAAGGTTCCTTTAAACTGACTCTGAGGTTGCTAGGTTTTTTTTATAATCTACATTTTAGAGAGAAATGTTCCTGGCTATTCTATTTAAGGTTGTTGTGCCCTGTATATTTTAGGCAGAAACAGGCATTGTGATGACCAGAGAGTGCTACAGATACCTGGCACATCTCTGATCATCATGAATTTCGGGCAGACTAGAATAAAACAGTTTGAACTCTGATTGAATGGGAGCTGAAGAAACAGGTGAAAAAAAATATGTGCTTTTTGGTAGATGGCAGAAATGCGAAGCAGATAGAGGACAAGTTGCCCTTGGCAATTCAAGCACAGAACTTATTAACATCTGAAATGGAAAAGGGATGTGAAGACTAGATTCCTGGTCATGCCCATCCAGGAGAGGCAGGGCCAGCACTGCACAGCCAGGCCGGACAAGAACTTTCTAGGGCTGGGAGACCACAACAGAGGCAGCTCAGCCAGTGGCTTTCCTCAGGACTGATTGCAGTCATAATGAGTGGTACTTGGCAAGGGCTGCTCTAAAAGGAGCAAGATTCCATGCTATGACCACCAAGGTGCTATCAAAATGATTTCATCTTTAACACTGAGGTAGTTTTCTGAGGCTGATCAAACTTTTGCTATCTATGCTGGTGACAGAGACCCCGACATCCTCCGTGCTCAGGCAAAAGGAAAATGTCAGAGTGAAAGATAACTGCATTAAAAACTCAGACTGTTCTTTCAAAATGATGAGCAAGGGTGTTCTACATGCCCCTGTGGACGCTGAGGGAATAGCTGATGTCAAAGCACCATCTTACTCTGTCTGCTGTTTTTTCTCTATTAGAGATGATAAACCTACGGGCCGAATACCTTCCATAACAAGTCTGATAAAGAAAATCCAGCTATTAGGGAAAAAAAAAAATATTGCTTTGGTAATTAATCCATTGCTGCTCAGAGATTCCAGTGGTGTTCCTTACAGTAACTCCTTTAGGGATATTGTACTTGATGGTAAAACTAATAGCAATTTCATTTAGCTAACAGCTCCTAATGCTAATAATCATTCCATTAAATCTTTGTGGATATATTTGTCCTTGCCTTACTTTTTCACTTTCCATTTATTGCAGATACACTTCATGGTCTCTTGTGTGTCAGATTAGTGTTCTGTATTGCCACAAGATCATTGTCAAGTTGTACTGCACCTCTTTAGACTTTGAAGTATCTGCCTCACACTGCCCTCAGAGACTTCCATAAGTGCAGTAGTCTTTATCTCTGTTTAAAATCTATGAAATGTGTTTATCCAACAAATATTTTGTTTGTGAAGGTGTTTAGCTCTAGAAATGATTAAAGACTAAAAAATATAATAAAATAGAACTGAGAATTCCAGATAGTGAAAGAAATTAATTTTCAAGGTATTTCCAAATAAAAACACTGCCTTTCACTTAATGATCAGCCTTTTCCAAGACAGACTGAAAACAGAGATCTTTTGGCCAAAATTCACTCCCTGCCTGCACCACTCTGCAAAACACTGAACTGCAATGCAGCTAGTAATGCTGTGCAGATTGCTAGAGCCATTTTTCTCCATTGCTGAATATTTCACAAACACTGCATTTACTTTTCTTTCCCCAAAGTGTTATTTTATGTCTTTTTTATACATCTGTACAAATTGAATTTTTCCTCACTATCTCAGTATCACTCGTGTACTTGACTTATTTCTTAATTTACTTTTGCTGGGGAAAGATGAAATAGTCTGAAGCAATTATTTGCTCCCTCAGGAACTGCTAGTGAACTGCAGTTCTAAGTATTTCCTTTCCCTTTGAAAACAGAACTTTCTGGGTTTTTTTTGTTTTTGTTTTTTGGTAGGGCATCTGAGTGAGTCGTATGTTAGGTGCAGGAAGCATTTGTGAAGGCTGATGCAGTGACTGATTTTCTTCTCAGCATTAGACTTGATAACAAAAATACTAAACTTAACATGCTTGTTTATAATGCAAAAAATATCATCTTTCTGTCTTGATGGAATTAATTAGATTCTCATCAGAGATGCTGCAGTGGTGCAGCATTATGCAGACTGTTATTACAAGTGCTAGGGGAAAAAAGGTATTTTGTGTTATTTAAGAATGTACTTGTCAAAGTGTGAGGAATAGGTTTCAAATAATAAATTGTCAATGCATTGGAATACTCCTTTGAACAATTTTACTTCAGATGAGATTTCACAAACTTATACAGGGTTTCTATTTGCTGGCTTTATATTAGATTTGGAAAGAACTTTGGTTCTGAAAAAAATACTCCGTGGGCAAAATTGTGATGTAACAGATCCATATCAAAGAAGATGATGATAGGACTGTGTATGAACACGTAGTGGCTCAGTGGAGCCATCCTGTGAAGCATGTGTGAATTTCAAATGTGAGCATATATAGAAAATATTTTTAAATTCTTGAAGATACTGTGTGAAATAAACTCACCAAAGGCAGGCCAGGAATATTTTAAAGCTAGTTCTGGAAATTACATGGACAACTGAAACTAACTCACAGATATATATGATAAATCTATCAAAGGAGATGATTTTTTCCATATACACACACAAAAAAATCTTTAAAATGACAGCATTAGCATTCAAAGTAATAGCCCCGTGTGGTGTTTAGAGCAGAAAACCAAGGCAGGAATGGAGCAGACACTTGAGACAAAACTCAGAAAAGAGGAAAAGCAGAAACTAGGAGCTCATGGGAAGATATGGGCATAAATGTAGGGAAGGAGCCCTCAATCAGGAGAAGAGCTGAATCAAGAAGCAGAGATGAGACAGATCTGGAAGAAAGATGGTCTGGAGCAAAAGTGGGGAAAGCTGCTATTTATGTCTTTCACATGGCCACCATCCCTTCACCTGCAAGAGGACCATGCAAGCACTCCTTTCAAAGTGACCACAGCTCATGGAGAATTATTAATCCAAAGGAATTATGAGTACCTATGGCCACACAAATCATAGTTACAATACTCAGTGCAGGAACAGTTTGAGTGTTAAAAGAGGTTGTTGGCTAGAGATAAACCCTAGGCTCTAAAGATGAGAATGTGGGGGGATGGACCTAAATGTTCTGGTACCAGGAAAATATCCTTTTGGTATTCTCCATTTAGACTTATATTGCTGGTAAATTAGTAAAGAACCAAGGATGGATTTATCTATTTTGCTTTACACAGTAGAATCTGGTACACTTGATTAACTAGTTCTGCATGCGAATGCAGAGATATTTGAAGGAAATCATGATCTGGAGTCCAAGAATGATTGAAGATTATATTTTCCTTAAAAACTAACAAACAACAACAAACTAAACCAGGGAGTAAAACAAAGAACCAAAAATTTTTCACATATCCTACCCAAGAATTTATGTTATTTCCAGTCTATGAGGATCATAGAGATAATTTTATTGGCCACAGTCTTTTTCCAAGAGATTATGCTGAAAACAAAAAAATTAATATATATTTTAAATATATATATATATTTGCATGTTGGGCAATATTGTTTCAGTGCTGCACTGAAATCCTTGACAGGGTGAATTTTCAGCATGGTGGTTAATGGTATGTGTTCCATGGCTTGCATTTATTTCCAAATAAAATTAAAACATTTACAATATCTCCAGATCTAGCACTCCTATTTTTCTACTGGAAATATGTCTCCAAGAACTTATGTCTCATACAGCTCAGCTGTCAGTGTTGATGCATGAATGATAGAACATTATTATGGAATCAAATAAAATCAAATTAAATATGTATTTGTAGCTATCATTCTGAAAACAGTGACTTTTTCCATCTGATATAAGAATTTATCTACTGTACCATGTTTCAAGCCCTAGGATATGGGTGATGCTGTATCATTATGTGTCTGTTAAACCCCACTGCCTTTGGTTTGTTACTGTTGTAGCTGAAATGGTCAAGAGTTTTTACCCCCTTTTGAGGTGAAAATGATCAAGAAGTTTTTGCAAACAGTCCATTTTTGTAAAAGCACACCAGGCACAAAATATAATATTGGTGTTTGGGTTGACTAAACTTTGAACAGGACACCTGCTGCTATCTTCCTTATGGAGTAAAAGGCTTGAATTGAAGTATCCTGGCCTTGAAAACATGAGTGGGTTGAGAAATTACCTACCTTGTTACAAAGAACAAATATAGTAAGGGGATGATTTCTAGATCTAAAAGTCTCTTTTGGAGTATTCAAAAGTTTGGATTTGATGCCACTTTTCTCAGTGCCTAAATCCCCCTAATGTCTGGACTCTGTTTTTAACAAGCTGTAAGTACATAAAATTTATGTGGATCTGTCAGAATCTTTCAAGAGATTTGCTGTTAATGCTTTAAGAGTCTCAGACTTCATCAGTGACGATTTTAACAAACCCACATGGCAACAGGTGAAATCTACTGATTAAGAAGAGTAAGTCAGATAAATAGTCAGTCCTTTCTGTTTCTAGGTCTCCTCAGAAGATTGCTTCAGTAGAGCTTACCTTCTCTACTTTCTCTTCCTGTCAAAATACAGTTTCAAGTTTGGTCGGTATTTTGTGGCTCTATTTACTTTTCAGACAAAATGGAGTCAGTTCAAATCACTGTGGTATATCTTTCTACTGAGATTAAGTCTAGCAATACAGTCTGTGATATATCAGGAAGCTGGCGTTAATAATACTGGAAAGACCAGTCATCATTACACTGGATTATGCTAATAGGCATGTTCAAACTGATGAGGGAATCCACCCAGTTACACTGGAGAAACATGGTGTGAAGAAGAGCAGATATAAACAGCAGTCACTGGGATTTGTATTTCCCAGTGATATAATAATTATTGACTTGTTTGATTAACTGAACTGGCACCAACCTGAATGGCTGCATTTGGATTACTATTGGTCATTAGAAATCATTGCTGATTAGCAGATATTAGTTTATTAATAAACAGAAAATTGATGCTGACAATGATTTTCTGCTGGTAAAAATATTTGCTCAATCTTGACATCCTGGTAGTTAAAGTAACAGAACATAATGAAGATTTCATATTAGAGTCAAAGTGTTAGATAGCTGCCTGTATTCCCATAGTCTCACTGTTAAGTTTATTACTTTTTTAACAAAATTATGTCATACAACCTGCGCAGAAAACTGTCTAGTGGATACATCAAACATAACATGTGAGGTGATTCATGCAGCAGCACCTATTGAAAATAAGCATCTGCCATAAAGTAAAAATCATCAGAGAAGTTTACTAATAAAAAAAGAAAAGGTTATCTTGTTTCAACTTTAGAGTACTCTCAATTTATAAAAGACTGTTCAGCCTGGAAAGCAATATGAGAGACAGACATGATTTCTGCATCTTTTATTGAAGTAAATGATGCTTGCAATAGGCAGAGTGGCAGGCTGAAAGATCTACAGCATCAGTGGAAAGATCCCTTCAAAGAAGCTTTGTCATAATATTATGCCTCCTATGTGAGCACAATGCTTCCCTTGGCCAGAAAGAAACTGAGATCTCAGCCTGTTCCCAGAAGTCTGGTGAGGTATCAGAGCTGGTAAGATCACTGCTGGTGATAGGTGAGGATAGTTTTGTGGTTCATCTGTTTAATATTTGTCAAGAAGGGTTTATCATAGCATTCACAGAAGTCCTTTTCTTTCATCAGCTGCAGTGAGTGTCTTTGCTTCTGTCATCGTGTTTCAGACCACAGTGCACCTTGAGGCAAAGCTGGAGTATTTGGTGTGAATTTAGTCCAGATGTTTTGCCTTTGACTTGATTCCTATGCTACAGATGTTTTCTGTGGAAATGGCTGAGTTTAGTGAGCCATATGTCCCTCTGATAGGCACTTGCTTTAGCTCACCAAGCAAGTCAAGAAGACTTGAGAAGATGACTCAAAATACTAGGGAAGAATTAATACTGATGTTTAAACTCCCTAAAGGGATGGAGAAATCTCTTTGGGTGAATGATAGAGAAACAGCATTTTTCCTCAGTATCCATAGGTACACATCTTTGCTGATGGATATGTTGGGAAAAACAGCTGTCTGTGGAGTTGTGTTGTACACATTTCTGCTTAAAGAAGATACACTGATGGCATTTGCCTTGTTTTCTCAGATTGGTGAATGTCTGCAACTGACAGTCAACCTAGTCAAGCAAAAAGTAGTGTGTTGTGGAGAAGAACTTATGAATCTGTGTGGACATATTCTATTTGTAGCCTTACTGCTAGAGGTAATACTGCCAGGAACAAAGACAAGCAAATGAACCTTATACTCTTAAAGTCTTCCCTTGTATCTCTGGTTTTCCTGTGTCAATGCTCAAATCACTGGCTGAAGAATTAATTGTTATCAGAAAATCAACTCCTGCTTGTGCATTTTTTTTTAACAATTTCTGTTGAATGCTTTCCATAATATATTATAAAAGCAAAAATGGAAAACAACTTCTAGCCTGGCTACTCAAGATACAAAATTTGTTCTCAAAAAGAACTTGGACACCAATATGTAACAGTGCCATCTGGTGTTATCATCAACAATAATAATATTAAAGTCTGAATGTTTAACTATTTAAGGACATTTAAGTAATAATTTCTCACAAATTAAGATAGTACATTAATTCTCAGAAACATACCTGAAATTCTCTCATATTTTAGATATTAACATCTTCAAGTTGATAATAATGCCAATTTGACAAAAATTAGTTCTTTGAACAGAAATGAAATTTCTTGTTGATTTTCACTTTAATGTGATCATTATTTAACATTTTATTAGAGCTTGTTCCATCTCTTTTGAAGCAGTAGACAAATATATGAATAAAATTTTTTCTGTGCATGGAAGTAAACTTTTTTTTATAACAGTGAATATTGCCTTCCACTTATGGTATTTGAAACAAGGAGTTTACAATCTTTACTTTGGAGAATTTATAGCTGTGAGAACATGAATCATTTGAATTATCACTGTGAGATTGTGCTTTATGTATCTTTCCTGAAGGAAACAGTTCGAACACGGGCAAAATCAGACAAAGAGAAAGTATAGAAAGTATGATTTTGAATAGCAAATGTAAAACTGAAATAAGCTTATCTGTAAGTACTACTTCTTGAGCTGTGAGCCAGTGCAAAGGTTGTGTAAATCCGCAATTATATTGGGAAAACCCACAGATAAAATGGATTTTCACAGAAAAACGTTTTTGTTGAGCCAATGGATTAATCTCTTTACTTTGACTTAGCAAGAGGTTTATGCCCTTTCCTTTCACAGATGACAGAGGTAGCTGATGGATGTTGGTAATGCTAACAAGAGCCCTTACCCTAAGGGATATGGAGGAGCTCCAGTGAAGCTTAAGAGTTTGAACCAAACATTTAAATCAAGGTTTATTGAACAAACAACTCTTTATCTTCTAAAAGAATTTTCACGGGCAAATAAATTGACCAAACCAAACTTTATTCTTCTAGCTGGTCATTAGTATTTCTGAGAAAAAAAAGACAAGTTCATGGAGAGCTATGTCAGGATTTGGCAGTATCTTTCAAAGCCTTTTAGCTACCAGGATTCGGGCTGGTGAAGTCTATTCTATAAAAGGCCAGTACCCCTGAGCACACAGGGACTTCATGTCCTTGCAAGGAACCCATGCTGCTGGCCTCTCTTGGGCTAACACAAGATAATAGCAAGCTATTAGCAGCCTTAGTTCCCTGTTGTTAGTGTCTGTTGATCCTCCCCATGGACTCTAGCTTTGCATTTAGGGCACTAGCACTTGGCAATGGCAGCTGAGTCAGTACAAAGCTGTTCTTCCCAGCTAAGAAGAGGGCATCCATCTACTCAAACAGTTTTGTGCTTTCTGCCCTGCACATGGAAAGGACAGATCCTCAGTTAACGCATTGCTCTTTTCAAGATACACCCTGAAGTGTATTTAAAATCAATCTACAGTCATGCAGCACTGAGTCAGTATCTGCATCACTACAACCAAACACGTTCTGCACAATGTGCAGCAAAAAGCATTGTTATTGACCTCAGGAACAACTGGTACTTTCTGCACATTGTTCTTTGATGTGTTCATCTAACCGACTAAACTTTGAATCCCTAGTGAGATGGTGAAGTGTACTAGTTATGCACAGCTATAGTCATAAATAATCCTAAGCAGAAGTAGCTGGAGTAGTTTACAAAAGGAAAACAGCCTAGTCCAACACTTCTGAGTTCACTTGTACTATATTAATTGTCCTCTGTTCAAAACAATAAATAAAACTTTCTGCTGCAGACAGAAAGAATTTCAGCAGAACTTCAGTGTATTCTGTAAAAATCAATATTAATCATTTTCAAATGGTTTGCTTGTTGACTTTCTGAGGACAGCAAGAAATCCTTAGGGCAACACAGAGCAGAAACAAAATGTTCAACAAGAAGAAAATATGTTTGGTGTTTTTTGCCTCTTACATTTTACATTTAACCTTTAGAATACTGTTGTCATTTATTCAAATAAAGGTCCACAAAATGTGATTAACAACCAATATCTAGTCCATAGACATGCTTGTGCTGTGGGATTCTGAAATTACTTACAAATGGCAGTAAATAACCAACATGATGCTTTAACATTTTATTACCTTATTTTGTGATTTCTTGGTCATTACTAATGAACTGTGAGTGATACAAATATGTAGAAAAAAAATATTTATACCCCCAAGCACAAGCCAGTAACAGAAAATAAAGTCCAGACATATAAGTCAGGCTGAATTATTATATTCTTTCCCGCAGATAATCTGTTTTTATTTTACTGAGCATTCTCTAAGGGTTTTTATTTTATCAAGATTTAGTCATGCTGCTTTTACAGTGATAGGATATTCATAGCAATGATTGGATCCTATGGAGAGGATTATTTTGCTCCTGTTTTATGAAGACAGTTCTTCAGATGACTGTTTTCAAAAGAGAATGCTAATAGTTAAAGAAATCATAAACAGGCTAAAATTTAATCAAATATATGAGCAGGAACTGAATAATTGTTAAGAAATATAAAGCGTGTTAATTATATTTCTATTAACTCTACTCATTTCTCTAGTCCTGGCGTATAACTTCCTTTTTTTGGCTACTCCAGTTTTTGACAATATGCTGCTAGTAGCAGCTATTGCAGCTAGTAGCAGCTGTTGCATGACTTAGCCATCAGGAACTGGAACTTCTTCACTTGCCTTCTGCGCATCCCTCTGAAGACTGATTTGCTCCTCAAGGGCAGTTTGTATGAATAGCAATTTGATTGAAATAAGATTTACTGGCAGCAAGAAAACAAACAGAGTAAACCCCCAAAATGCTTTGCTTAATATGCCTACATTTATATTTTTGCCCAAATGAAATGGGACAGGAAGATCTCAAATAATGTTAAAGAAAGAGAACATATACATATATTTTCCCCAGAGTAGTGAGTGGCTCTGATGCCAGAATCAGTTCTAGCCTCCACATTATACTCAAGCATACAGATAAACTACCTCTGCTGTGCTTACTATCCCCCATTTGATTTTGCAGCTTTTGAGAGATTTAAGGCATCTAGTACTCTTTATTCAAACATTCTCTCTTCATCTTTACTGTGGTATGTGAACATGTGCATGAGGACATGCATCCATGCTCACACACAGAGCTTTGAATTCATACGTTTTGTTGAAAATCTGTTTATCAGACGAGATTAGAATTTTTAGTTGTCTTTTCACAGTTTATCAAATCACTTAGCCCCAAGAGGCTGTATTTTCAGATCATCCTCTTATCAGGTACAGTAAACAATTCCTATTATGCACTGACAAACTTTTTTCCTTTGGGCAGGGTGTTTTCAGAGCTGTTTCTCATCAATTTCCCTCACAAGTTTCTTAGATACTATTTCACTGGCAAAACAGTGTTGTCTGGCACATCCATGCAGAGCTGTTTTTATGGGCAGAGATAAAAAGGCATCAACAAAGTAACTGAAGAATGACATGGGTAGTTACTGGCTCTTTTTTTTTTTAAGTTTTGGCTGTACCCTGTCCTTCTGCCCTTTAATTATTTCAGAGAGCACCTTTAACGTACAGAGAGGCAGAGAGATATATTCTTTTCAAAGCATGGAATTACAGTCTGCAGTTTTATAGCTCTCAGCAAGCAACCTAGAGGACTCATTAATACTTGATGAATCCCTCTCAAAGTCTCAGCGGTGAGGAGAAGACAAACAACCTGCTGGATGATTGATGCTGCACCTGCCAAGGAGAAACTTTAAAGCGTGATTCTTTCCTACAAGAACTGTAAAAAAAACTCAGGCCTGGGTATAATCCTGCAGAAGGAATAGTGTGGGCTGAGTGGAGATGCAATCTCTGCCCAGTTGTGCAATGGCAAGTGCATTATCACACAGTGTAATACTGGGAGCACCATTTCACACAATGCTTCCTAGATCTCCGTGACTGTTCTCCTGAATATATACCTGTGTTAGTCTGCAAGCCATGGTGCAAGGGAATGGAGGTGGCCTCCCTTTGGCTTCCCTAACACGGAGGCATGCATTGCTTGGCAGAGGGAAAGAGCTGCTAGCAGGATCAGCAACCACCAGGTCCTGCATGTAGCCAGCTTGGGACAATCAAAGATGGTATAAGCTGCCCTGATGAATAAGAATACCTCTTCTGAGGTCTTGAAGAATTTCTGGGAGATTTGGGTCTGAAATTCCCATTTTCAGACACATGTTGTAACTTAACTGACAAATACCAAGGATACATATAGGTGTCAACGTACATATATCATTATTGAGCTAAGGAATATACAGTAGAAAACCCCTGAGTATCATTTGCTATCTGGACATTGTAATTCCGTAAAATCTGTTATCCCCATTTTCATTGCTTTTCTTCTCCAAGTCATGAAATCTGTCCCCTGTGCAACTGGTTTCCTTCTGCTCTGTTTCTTCTTCCTCTTCTCACATGTCCTGACATATTTAGCCTTTGTCAGATGAGATATGTAATCAGACTTATTGAGCAATCTGCTGTGTGCCTGCCTGATTCCTAGAAATCAGACTGAAGAGCTCTTTGCCTGAGCATGATGCCAAATGGGCAGAGGATCATGCACATTTTCTGGAGTTTGATTGCCCACATCAAGTTGTTGTGGTTTGCAGTTCATTACTAAAATAAGGCAAAGGGTTGAAGCTTCAGCTTCAGTTGCATGGACATAGCACAGGGTCCCTCATACCAAACAGAATTCCTAAACTGTCCATGGGATCCTCAGACCACTGGTGCCAAATTACAGTGCTGCCTTGTAAACTGTGTGCTAAGTCTACCTCAAAAGGGATGCTAGTAATATACATCTAAAATGCATGGCCATTTAAACTGCCATAAGAATATTCAGCTTCAAATTGGAACAGCATCAATAAAATTCAATTTAATTTCAATTAATGCAACTTGGCCTATAAATTTGCTCTTTTGCTTATTTCATTTTGTTTTCATAATCACAACATATTGGAGCCAGAAAATAATAATAAAAATTCCACTCTGGGGCATAATGAATTATTGATTAATGCAGCTAGATCAATATGAATCCATATAGGAAGCCAAAAATAAATCAGCAAATGAGTTTAATATATATACCTAGAAAAAAGGGTTTAGGCAAATGCTGAAATGAATGTTGGACAGAAAAATATCTAATGGCCTGAACCAAGATCCCTAACTGTCAGTCAGTCTCTGATCTAAATAAGTTGCAATCTCAAGTCTGAATTATGTAGGCAAATGAATCCAATAAAGAAAGAAGCTTGTAGAAGAGTTGACAGTGCAAATCTGATAGCATTTAAATTCTGATCATGTGAAAACATTTGTTATACAAAACAAAGGATTTGTGAGGAATGGAGGGACTAAAATGTATTTCCTCAATAGTGACATAAAATGAATGAGCAGTGAAATCAGTTCTGATGCATGAACAGACCAGAAGTAGAAAAAATATGTTCTCCAGATGAATACTTTCCTCAGGCCTGAAAGGAAACACACTGGGATAAAAAGAATAATTTTGGCATGCACTGCTTTGGCCTGTATGTTGCAGCGAGTAAGCTATATTCAGCCTGAAGAGCAACTTCTGTTGCATGCAATGTTGACACCAATTCATAAAGTTAAAATTTTAAGGGGATTGTTTCTTTTCAGAGAATATCTCATATATTGAATGTTGTTCCATAATCCCCGGATTGTAATGACATACTCTGCTCTTCTGCATCTCCTGTAGTTTTCAAAAGGTGAAAGCAATGTAGGCTCACGATGCTTTCAGTGACAGCAGAGCAGTAAAATAAAATAAATAACGATAATTAAAAAAAAAAAGTACACAGGCCATCCATCTTACAACCAAACCATAAGGCTAAATTTTCTCAATAAATTTTGAAGGACATTTTAAAAATGTGTAAGTATATTTTTCCCTTGCAACATAAACCACAAACAAAAACCCTTCTACTTAGACAATATTAACTTGATAACTCTGTGCATGGAGATATCAGAGAATACCAATATTCCAGCCAGTTGCCATGTTCAGAAAACACCAACGTGAAATTTTGAAAGTAAGGTGCAGATAGAATAAAGAACAGGTAGGAAATCTTCCATATTTGTTACGGTTTTTTATAAATGGTCATACTGCATTAGAAACGTATGCTTAAAATAACCAAACTATCACTGAAGCATTGATGAGGGATTTGTGAGGACATGTCCACACAGAAGGACAGTGGTGTTCAACAGAGATCCTGCTCACTTTGCCACTCATTGTGGAGGTCATACCAGACCTCCCTCCACAATCCAGCTCCCCATATTGCTGCCACCCTTTAAAAGAGTCAGTTTACTCTTGTGATATCCAGAAAAGAGAACTGTTTAGAAGTCATTAAGGTTGTGTACACTGATTCAAACTCAGCTATGGGCTGTTTTTCCTTCCTGTATATAGACCATTTCAGAATTAGTATTTTTGAGCAGTATCCACTGAAAAAAAAATTGTTTCTCAATCACAGGCGTTAAGGGCTGTCAAAGTCATACAGTGACTAATGAAAATTGATGTCTGTTTGAGAGTTTACAAGAAGATGAGTAAGGCTATCAGGACTGATCTTTAAGAAAATAATAAACATGTCATGTTATCTTTATCAATTAAAGTGTGTTTCTATTCTCAAAATAGATTCTGTCAAATTTTGTCAAAGTACTACGTGATTATGTGCATTCTCTAACTCAACACTTTTTTAGTTCTTTTATTTATGGACATATTCAAAGGAGTATACGTTTCTTCTAAGTGCAAGTAGAAATTTTTCAGTGCTATATGAAACTCAGTTTGATTTCTTTCACCTTTTGAAAACTGCAAGAGATACAGGAGAGCATCAAAGGACTCTGTTATCAGGGAAAACAGAAGAAGAGCAAACTCTACTTTCTGTTGAGCAAAGAGTTCTTTGAGCAACATAATTTTCCAGCAATGAGAAACAGACTTATGCACTGAGTTTGCAAGTTTTGATCTTAACTTCTAAGCTTGTTACATTTTAATGGTCTTTAGGAAAACACAACATTGTTAGAATTCACTCTGCATAGACGAGAGTGAAACAAATATCCCTAGGGGTCACGAACCAATTAATACAAGCAAAACAACAAATAAGCATTGTTCTGTTTTGAAATGAAATTAATTTTGTTTAGGATAGATTTGCAATGAGCAAAAGGAAATTTAATAAAGTAGGGGAAATCTTATCTCCAACAAGTTATGCAACTATGCAAGTTAAGGAAAAAAACATTTTAAAAAGTAACTCAGACCATGCAAAGAAGCTTCTGCCTTACACTATTATATATCAAATGATAATGATGACTCACAGTAGTAAAACCAATGCTAATGATGATGGATAAGATATAGTGCATGTAAGAGAATCATACTATAAATCCTCTCAGGGAAATTAAATTCTGAGAATGAAATCAATAAAAGGCAAGTAGATACTAATATAAAGCAGAAAAATTAAGAGAAATAAAACTACTCTCCACACATATAAGAGGAATAAAGTAAATTTTAATTTGTGTTACAAAGAGTCAAATGTCGGAAATACCCCCAGGTTTTTTTTTGAGAGCTTCCAGAAGTGGTTATCTGTAATCCTTTACCACCTAAATAGCGCTGACACATATTCTTAATTTGTGTATAATTTTCAGTTTTTCTCCAGCAGTTTCTCTTTTTAACAGTAGCCGCCTCTAACCAATGGCACCCTGTAAGGCTATTTGTCTCCTAAATTTTGAGACATTTTACATTTGTTGAACTTTTGGTGAAAGGTCTTCACAATTTCCAGTAGGGTTGACACTGGATTTTTAGGATTTTATGGTTCTCATTCTGAGGAGTAATATTTCCTATTTTTGAGATGCTCCACAAACTAATCTTTTGTCACCTTAGACATAAACCATGACTTCTTCAACTTATTATCTGCATAGCACATGTACGCAAGGATTTGCCAGAAAGCTGAAGACTGTCTTAAGAATCCAGAGAGCGTGCAAACATCTGGAACACCTTCCATTTTTCAAACTGAAGCAGAATTTCCCAGTGACACCGCCTGCTCAGATGACTAATTAGATTACTAAAGCAGGATCACTGTAGGACTTTGCTACCAAGTGCCTTCTACTTGATACTACTGTCAATAATACCTGGCAAGCTCTTCTTGCCTAAAACAACCTCTGTGCCCAGCAAGTGCGTAGACATTATACAGGTGTTGAGTACAAAAGACAAGTTAATCAGTGTTTTTTCTTCTTGTTGTTAAATTTAGTGTCCATGTGCAAGATCAAGTAACACATATAAGGCATAAATTCATATTTGCTTATGAATTGTCAGTAAAATCAACACTGTACTTCTAATGAGCTCTGTCTTTTCTGAACAGGTTATTTCTTCGAAGTCAACAAGACCTGGAGCACATTTTTTTTCTCAGAATTTCATTACAGTGGATGGCCACAAGTGCCTTAGTAGCTCTGCTTTCCTGTTTACCAGACAGGTTATCTCACAGCAAGCTTACAGGGAACATTCAATGCAATCTTCTTTTTGCTAACATGCATTTTTAAAGACAACATTTATATCATTTTATATCGTCCTTATGAATAAGTTGTAATCCTGAAGTTACCATATTCCCAGAACTGGGATATGTTACTCTCTCCTCTGCTGTCAGTGGAGAAGACTCCCTGACAAGTTTTCCACCTACAGTTGCCTGCAGTTACAGAAATGCCTCTCACTCAGCTGTAGCTAACTGCTGCCAGTTAGAAATGCAAGCAGACAGCAATGATTCTCCTTTGTCAAAAATTTCTGAACTGCAAACTACGAGTATGAAAAGAACAGGCAGCTTCTGGCTTACAATACCTCATTTCCTGGAAAAATAAATAAATAATGTAGCCTCTGTGCTGATTTCTGTTGTTGCCGCCTGAAAGAGTATCTGCCTGTCTCAAAGGCTGCTGCCTTGAGTGCTCTGCTCTGTCACTTCCATCTCTTCATGTGACCCTTGATTCCTCCCATTCCAGTCTTGGGTCTGTCACTGGCAATTATCCATCATTTGAGAACTGACATCTAACTACAAGTAAAGGACACCTGATCTGTCACTGTGCTTGCTGATGAAACATAGTGGTGTTATATATGTATCATAAAAACACCACATACATAAACTCCAGGCAGCTTTTTCAGTGGTAGGGATGTTAGCAAGTTAAATGCAAACTAAAGAACAAGAGAATATATTTTAAAAAGGCAAAGTTAATTATTCAAGATTTTTAAATTATTTTTATGGCAAAAACATTGTAAAAAGTGAATTTGATGTCACATTTTGGAAGTGCTCATAGAAAACATTTTCTGTTACCAAATTCAAGCGCATTCTTCAGAAGTTTTGGAAACTACTTAGTCAGTCAATGTGTAGGAAACAGAACATATATCTTCTCTGGTCCGTTACACCTAAGTCATATATAAATCAACCTCCGAGCAAACCAGGCAAGCACTATAAATTGAATAATTAATATTTCTGATGTCATATCTGTCTTTTCATGATTATTCTACAAAAGATGTTTAAACTGTTGGATATACTACTCCATTAATCATTTGACTCTAGTTATAACTATATGCTCCAAAATACTAAGTAAAGGGAGAAAATACAAACACGTAAATCTTTTCAATTTGTGTTTAAGTTCTCTAATATTTCTTCCTTTTTGCTGATAACATTATAGAATGCTTTATTGACTGTGACTTGACATCGTTTTCATGAAAGCATAATCCTATTGATGTCATAACTTATTTTTAAGGTTGTTCGACATCATGTTATGGATTAAAAGGGTCTTTAGTTTAAGTACCAAGAACACAGAAAGCCATAAAAATCTCAAAACAGCCAATCTAACTTAATTTGTTGTGACAGTAAGCGAAGATGAAGGAATTAAAACTGCAGTGACTCTAATGTGAACTGTTGTAAATGTTCAGGCTTATGTGGGTTGAATTTGAATTACAGAAAATCAAATTAATTTTGTTCTTGGTCTTTTTTTTTTTTTGGAGAATTTTAATTACAGTCGATATATTCAAGGAGTGTGGTGAAAAGACTAGGCTAATAACAGTCACCTAGCAGCATATTTGAAAAATCAAACCAGAAAGATCTTTATCTTCTTTGAGGCACATGCATAGTCTTTGTAGATGAAGTTATCAGTAAATATAGCTGACAGTGTGCTTCAGCCACCCACCTGTATGGTCATCCCTGGAGCTCTGAAGGGCGGAAGTCTCCTGGTTTAGCACCACAGCATTGCCTTTGTGATGCATTTGTGCAGCACCAGTATTTCACATTGCACATCAGCCATAATAAACACAATCTCAGTGATCTGTAAAGTTTCTCTGTGAAGTAATTTAAAATTAAGTCTTACAGAAAACCAGATGACTTTATTCTTAAGCACAAATTATTGGAAACTTCTTTATATTCAAAAGACTGAAGAACTCTGAGCAACAGGAACAAGGAAAATAGTGTATTCCTTTTAATTAAAACTTGATAGCTCATTTCTGCATTCTGAAAAGAAATGCAGCACGAACTAATAAATCCTCTGGAAAGTTTATGTATAGATGCATCTTTTGCTTCAGGGGAAGAAGGGATTGGCAAATGGGTTATGGATCCCATTTTTTTTCTGCACAGTGAAAGTTGACCGCCTTAGAGAGACCGCTTTCCCTTTCACTTCAGTTTGCTCCTCATATGAGTCAGGTGAATATAGGGTTCTGATTATTTGTGTTATGTCAAGTTGATGTTTGATGACTCACACAAGTTGATAACAACAGACTTAAAGAAGCATGAGAGAGTGCTCTTCACTACAGATAAGATATCTTAATTTCTTACCATTCTAACATCTTTGCTTTCTACAGCAGAGAAGGTATAATACTACCTAGTAGAAAATAACAAATACACAGCAAATGTAAATATGGTAAGTAATAATAGAAAATATCCTTATACAACATAAATTAGAGAAATAGTAAAGAAGAAGCAGACCAGAGAAGACTCAGCTGATGAACCCTGCAGATCTGTTGAATCCAGGTCAACTTCTGCAAGACAGGTATCTCCTTTCAGCCTAATAACCTCAACTGCTCTTATAGACAAAAGGTTAGTCAAGTCTATTCTTCTGCATTGATTATAATGAGAAAGTAATCTCAATTATGAAAACTGAATTAATGCAGATGACAGTTGCTACGCTTTATCTCCTTAATACTGTCTACATTTAAGTAAAGAAATCTTGCTAACAGTGATGGTTGGTAGTTTGACTGCCTCCTTAATTAACAGCATGCAGTAAGCATACTTATAAAAGCTTCATTCTCCTGTATCATAAAATGTAGTCACTTTTAACAGATAGATATTTTAAGAGAATACAAATAATATACAAATTCAGAAAATAGATGCAGCAGAAATGCTATTACTTAAAATTTCTACTGGAGTCATGGCCTTAAATTGTATACTAACTTTATCTTCCTACTTCTGCAGCAATTTTTTTCCTAACAGATCTACTTCAGTAAAGTATTTCTCTTTTATTATTTAGAGAGAGGAGAACTGTAAAATGGATAAGTGACTCAACTATGGAAATAAGCCAAAATCCCTTAAATAATTTGGGACTACAAATGCTACCTCCCATAGGACGTATACAACTTTTTAAGATCTGTTACTCTTTCTCCATAAAATTCTAAAGACTGTGATAACTACAAATTTACTTACAACAGCAGCTCCAACACCCGATCTGAAATAATTCCTCCTGTGACCCACTGAGGTCCAAACAGCACTTAAGCACATTGGCAAAGGGTAGGAACTGTCAGAAGAAAACTCTGGGTTAAATAATGAACCAAGGGAGCAGACAGTGGCTTACAGTTCTTGTTCTATCTCTATTTCTGTCTTTTACTTAGTATTTTTTTTACTACTGCTTTCATTACAGTTACCGTGGTATAGATTGTTGATGATATTATAAATATATTTGTTTAATGACTTCTCTGAAGTTCATTATGTTTGTCCATTCCAGAATGGTACATCAACAATCTGAATTGTAGTAAACAAGAATTACCAGTTATTTAAATATGGATAGATCTGACCATCTCTGAACTTTTTATAAGTGACAGAACCTACTTTTTTAACCAGTCAGCCACTATCTCAACTAATCTCTAAACACTGGTCTACTTGTGAACTCATGCAATTTCTGTCATTGTCCATACAGCATTAAATTATAGACTTAACAAAAGAAAGCTCCGTGAGTGACATATTTAAATGTTCAGACATTACACATTCTCTCCTGTAGTACTCAAAAGCTCATGCTATGTTATTGGCTACTTTATGTTATAAAGAGGTAGATAAGCTGAATGGATGGATTTGGAGATTAGCTATTTGAATAAACTGAAGCCTCTCTTCTCTGTATAGTGTGATAGTCTCCTTCCTAAAGAAATATGAAACAGCACCTGCCCCTGCTATTTGTTGTTAAGCTCATCTGCATTTTTTCAATTATGAAATAACTCATCCTAGAAACCCAAGGGAATGTGAATTATTAACTGAGCTAAGACACACTTGTACTAAAATCTAATGGGAAATCTCAAGATTAATATCAGCTATGAAGTGAATATACCTTTTGAATTTTAGTCAGAAAAGACAGAGGTTGCTTCTTATAGGTGGATGCACAATATATTTACAATATTCTCCTTTTTAATACAGTGAATGTTATATACAGAGAATAAGGCACCTCTTCAAGGATTTTTTTTTAATTAATAATAAAAATAACAACCCTTTAATACATATGAAACACACTGGCTTTCAACTGTGATGGTCGTTCAGATAGATTAAATTATACCTATAAATTTGAATTGAACAAGACTTTAAGACTACTGGGTTTGAGATCATCCAGCGTACTGCTCTGGTCTATTGAACTGATGATTAAATTTATATTTTACAAAGATGTCTTTCTGTTCGCAATTTGTTTTGGAAGAAAAGTGTATCATCTTGTTAGGAAGCTGAGGTTAAGATACATTTAGAGGATTAAAAAATTTCATTTCTACATATCTGTATCTCATAAGCATTTTTAAGCTGAATGCTGGAAATATTAGCTGGTATAAAACAAATTTGTATTTGTTTTACATACTTTTCAATTGCTATAAACATTTATTAATTATAATCACAGTCACAATGAACTTTCTGGCTTTGTGAGCTAATGCAATAGTTTCTACTATTTGGAACCTATTCCTCACCATCTAGATTAAAGTTAAATACATTTTTCAGTGATTTTAAGTCAAAGCCTCACATTACCAGTGAAAATATGTGGGGGCCACTATTGTATAGCCTTTAGGTACTAAGTCACTTACTAAGGAGAGAAAGGCAAAATAAATAGACATATTTCTAAACCATTATATTGGTAGATATTCCATAATGTCACTGAAGCAGAGCTAATCCTGCCTCCCGGATTTGTTTATTTAAATCAGTATCACCACTATACTTCAGAAAATTGGTAAAGGAGCGGTGCTTCTTCGGTAATTCAGCATCTAAGCAGGACTGTAGGAGCCTGAGCATCAATGCCTATGATGTATGTACATACAAAGAATACAACACAATTGCAGAGTTTTCAAGTTTTCTTTGTAGTATAAAATTAAATTCAGTGGAATTGATTTTGTTTAGCTGGCTCTTTAATCTTTTAAATTCTAAAATATTGATTAATTAATATCACCAACTCCAAAATAAGTGCAAAATACATTAGCAGACATATATTTCTAAGAAAAATTTCAACAGCCTTTTTCAATAATACTTTCAAGAACGGTATATCATAGCACTTTTTCAATTGATTGGATTCTTTATTTTCAATAAATAGGAATTAAAAACAACTAGAAAAAAATAGTAGACACTGATATTTTGCAGTCTCACATTTTGATGAAACCTCCCATACACAATCTAATTTTTTCTCTATTATTTTAAAAATAATTGCTAGGGAAATTGTTTTTCAGGAAATTTGGTGTTATTCATTCACTAGGGCTCCCAATTAGCAGTAGTGGAAAATAATCACTCCCAAATATAAAATATGTCATTATCTCTTCTTCAATATTGTATGCTTTTTACTGAATCTGTACCTTGCTAGATTGAGCAGGGGTTTTACTGCCTATATTTTATAAGATGGAAAACTCCAAAAGGCTTCTTGAGAAAGACTGTACCCTTGGCAGAAGTGGCAATGCTGCTTTTTAATGAAGTCCTCCAGGCACTCGCTTCTTGGAAGCCTTGTTTACAGCAACTTGGTCCAAATCTGAAGGGCCCATTGCCAGACTCAGTGTTGATCTGGAAAAGGGAAATGAGCTCTCCATGACTGTATTGCATATGCTGGAGTGCAGGTAACACACCAAAGTATAATAGTGGTTGTGGAGAGGAAGGACCATTAATTCCTCCCTCTCCCTGTGAATTATTATCTTTGTGACTAGAGTCATAGTCTCCAGAGCAGCTGGGAAAAAAAAAAAATAAGGAAAGATTATCTTAAGGAATTTTGTTGGGCAAATATTCCTGCTAAGAAGACACTCACCATCTCCGGCTTTCATCTCCTATGTTATAATCCCTTGACCTCAATAAGGTCCTTACTCTTTGTTCAACATACACTATTTTACAGGCATATACTTGGCAGTTTACTCTTCACGATCCCTTTAAGTCCTACTAATTTAATTCTGTTTTTCTGCTATAATGCATGTCGCTTTCTATAAAATTCGTTGGAAATGGACTGTTTCATGCCAGTCTCATTGATTTCCATTTTAGCCCTTCACAATACTAGAGACCAGTTTCCTTGCAGTCATCAATCCCTCTCTTGACTGCATATGAGCAAGTGATAACAGATTGTGAATTTCTGAAGAGATTCAACTAAGTAATAGACTGTGGATCTGGGTAGTGGGATCCCAAACCATGACATTCACATGCTCTCAAGCAATTGAAAGGAACACTGCAACCACCAGTGTAGTGAGGAATGCCCCCCAACACTCTCAAAAGATTCTGTCAAGAAGGTTAGATAGATGAAGGTCCACATGGAATACCTCTACACACACATAGTATGGCTAACAAGTAGGGTGGGCTGGTGGTCACTGCCAAGCTGGAAAACTGTGACCTGATTACTAGCACAGAAGTTTGGTGGGATGGATCACACAATCAGAGTGCTGCAGTCGATGTCTATAAATTAATCAGAAAGGACAGGCAATGAAAAAAAGTGAGGGAGTTTTCTTCTACTGAAAAACAGATTGATTGCACAGAGTTGTCTCTGAAGAACAGCAAGGCACAGGTTGAGATCTTATGTGTGAAATTAGACAATGAGCCAATAAAGAAAAAGTTGTGGTTAATGTCTACTACTCAGCCAAGGAGAGAATGTTGAGGAAGAGTTCTTTATTCAGCTGCAGGAAGCATCATTTTGTAGACCCTGAATCTGCTAGATGAATTTAACCATCTGGACATGTACCAGAAAAGCGACACAGTATACTGCAAGCAGTCCAGGAGGCTAATGAAGTGTGTTGAGGACAATTTCCTAGTGCAGACGACAGAGAACCCAACTAGAGAACAGTAATTGCTTGACATGTTTTTCACCGATGCATAAGAATCACAGAATCATAGAATGGCTTAGGTTGGAAGAGACCTTAAAGATCATCTAGTTCCAACTGCCCTGCTATGAGCAAAGATGACAACCACTCAGAGCCCATGCAATGCATCCCTGAACACCTCCACAGGCTGAGGTGCAGTGATCATGCCTTGGAAGATGGGTACATGATAGGTAAGAGTAAAGGTAAAAGTAGGAAGAAGGGTACAGGATAGGTAAATGTAAAATCAAGACCCTAAACCTCAAAAAGGTACACTTTTGGTAGTTTAGGCTGCTAGTGCATGCAATACCATGGGAAACTGACCTCAGAGATAAAAGAGCAAATGAGAACTGGGAGATACTTAAAGACACTTTTCTTGGGAGTAAGAATTATCAATCCCAACAAGAAAGTCAGATAGAGAAGGCAGGAGACCAGGCTGGCTAAGTCCAGAACTCTTAGCCAAAATAAAACACACACAAAAATTGCATAGGCAATGAAGGTAAAGATATATATCCTTGGAAGATTATGGGGTTATGGCCTGAGAGTGCAGGGCAGGGATTTGGAAACACAAGGTACAGCTGAAGGTGAGCTTGGCTAGACACGTAACAAAATGTCAAGAAGAACTTAATGAAATACATAGGAAAATGAAGATAAATGAAACTATACTACTTCTGATGAGCTAAACAGGAGATCTGGATACAACCAACATGGAAAAGGATAAAGTACTTAACAACATTTTTGCCTCGGTCTTCACTGACAAGTCCTCAAGCCACATTGCCCGATTCACAGAATCCAATGGTAGGTACTGGGAGAATGAAGAACCACTCACTGTCAAAGATCAGGTTTGAGACCATCTTAGGAATCTGAATGTGCATAATGACATGGAACCTGACTATGAATCTATAGGTCCTGAAGGAACTGGCAGATGAAGATGATAAGCCATTAACCATCATATTTGAGAGGTCATGACAGTCTGGTGAAGTTCCCATCAGCTGGAAAAAGGGAAACGTAGAAAGAATAGAATAGAATAGAATAGAATAGAATAGAATAGAATAGAATAGAATAGAATAGAATAGAATAGAATAGAATAGAATAGAATAGAATAGAATAGAANATAGAATAGAATAGAATAGAATAGAATAGAATAGAATAGAATAGAATAGAATAGAATAGAATAGAATAGAATAGAATAGAATAGAATAGAATACAATGCAATACAATAGAAAATTAAACTACAAAAGGCGCTCTGAGATGGATACAGTTAAAGTCATTCTGAGTTTTTCTAATGACAAACTGTCTTGCTATAGAAAAAATACTTTTTCTGAACAACAGCTCTTAAACCTCAAGTGATTAATTACTTTGGAAAGAAGAAAAACTTCCACTTTCAGGGACTGTGGAATATGATAATTTGGCTTATGGAATACAGGATACTTTCTGTCTTTGAAAATTACAGATATAAAGCCCTACTGTAGGCAATGGTGAATCATCCATTGCTGAACTACAGAATTTCAAGGCAAAGAAATAAGAAAATACTAATTTAATAACAAAATATCAGATATTTTTAATATGAAACAAAATGTCAGTAAGAATTAATGGATACAATAGTTAGTGCATGTCAGGTTGTTGATTGCATCACACATTTTCAAACTATGGTGTAAACAAGGAGTGCCTAAAAAATGATTTATCTTGGTTTCACTGAAGAACTAACTTCATGGTAGGCAGATCCCTATCACTGTGTGATTTCCTTCTCTGATATGTGTTGTATTGGCCTCATATCACTGTCTTCTAGGTCTTCCACTATTCCATTTCAAATCAACTTTGTTCTTCCAATAACTAGTTATTCAAACAAAATCACTCCCTGCCCCCCTCAGCCCGCCCCCCCAAAAAAGAGGGACTTAAGCAGGGTCCAAAGCAAAGCTGATCAAAATAGCAACAAGCAGCACTTCTGCTGGTGATGTATTATGCATTTAATTACAAGAAGTCAAGTTTCCAATCAAGCCCACAACTGAAGAAGTGAATAGGCCCTTATGATCTTTTTGTATTATCATTGCTACATGTGTCATATGCCACGGCATGCTGCTTTCTCTGCTTTCAGTTTTTATGACATTTCCTCAATTCCACTGTGTGCCCTTGCATATGCTGTACTGAAACACTGCAGCAGTTCAATGAATACTTGTAACTCTCTTTCTGTTCTGATTATACTCCAAGTTTCAAAGATATAAATGTAGAAACAGTGAAAAGGAAACGTTCAAATGGCATGACTATCTACCATATCCCCTATTTCTGTGAGGTACATAAACACTAAACCCTTACCAAATAAAAACTTGCCTCATTAGTAAAAATTCATCTCCACCCCTATTGTTTCATTTAAATATGCCATTTTTCATTTCCTCTTCTGAAACTATCTTGTATATAATAATTGGAGTAGAATGCCAGACGCAATTCCCTCCTGGGAAAATCCATGGAAATTTTACCAGCATGAGATGTAATCATTCTTCTGTGGGTGCTATGTCTACTGAAACCCATAATTAGTGTTTCTAAAATGTTCCAATTATACAGTGTCACCTCCAGTTATTAACACTTCTCCTAGTTTCAACTTTTCAATAAGGTCGGATTTTTTTTTTTTTTCCTCTGGCAGGGACTGGGTTGCAGAGAATGAAGAGAATTAGTTGATTTGTTAAGCAGGTGGAGACAGTTGCTGTTTTTAATGAGATCGTAAGTAATATCTCATTAAACCATTTGTACTCCTAACAGACTGCCTTCTCTGTTATTTAGGCTCTTCCTCATGCCTCGCCTCCTCTCCTTCCAGATTAATGAGTCTGTTTGGAACATAACAAGACTCTAGTGGGAGAGCTGAAAGATGTTTTCCTGCCTTAAACATTGGGATAAGAAATATTCCTACCAATTGGAGCTGTTGGCCACAGGTAGGAAGGCAAGTCCCCCAGTTACTGGGGCAGGGCTCTGCAAAGTAGGTTATGACATGGGTCATGTGCATCCTCTTCTCAAGGGATAACTTGAGATAGCAGTGTGTGTTTAGAATGATGAGTATACCTAAAACAGTGGAGACTTAGTTACAGAGCCAAATATCCACCTGAAAGTGCCATTGTGTCCTTGTATAGCTCATGTAAGAAAATGTTTTTTTTGGGGAGAGTGTGTAAAAGCAATGACTTAATCACAGGTTTCTTTCAGGTTGGACAGGGCTCTGAGCAACCTGTTCAATGCAGGGGAGTTAGACTAGATGACCTTTAAGGGTCCTTTCCAACTAAAACAATTCTAAGACTTGGGTACCTCTGGGATTCCATAGTGACATAATAGGATGTGTGGGATCACTCTGGCAACTGAATTGCAGTCTCATGCCTCTGAAATGCTATGGTGCTCTTTGGACCTTGCCCCACTTGTTTCACATAGCCCAGAAGTGAAATTCAGTGAAACTGATTACTGTAAAATATTTACCAACTTTGGCTTTAGGAAATGTCACTTTTCTTAAATTCCAGTAAGAGAGGTACACTATAAAAAGGGAGGTTTTCAGTAAAATGGCAGTTTTACAAATTATACTCTTAAGAAGCTGCAGGCTTTTATATGCACTGTCGTGTTTAATGCTTAGCTTGGCCCTTGCTTTTCAAGCAGCATTACACCAAATTTTTCCGGGCAGTCATTTCTGCACTTTTCTCATCTGTTTAGCCATCTGGGTCCCACAGTGGCACATACATAGTATATCATAAAAAAAAAAAAAAAAAAAAACCAACAATGCCTGACTGATTCTCTGGGCTGCAGCATACAGGGCTGGGGAGGCAGCAGAGGAAGGAGTTGTAAGACCACTGGGCAGCATCACATGCTACAAAGGGATCTGCTGCAGCTGGAGGGGAAAATTAGCTTCCTTTGGAAGAGAACGCAGAAAGGAGCTGGCATTTAATCAACAGGGAAGAGAGAGAGAAATGAAGTAACAGCGGAAGAGACAGGTTGCTATTTCCACTAATAATTCTGGCAGCAGGCATTCTCATCCCAACTGTATTTACTCTATTAAATGGCTACTACTGTAAAAGATGTTGGCAGGGGCTCAATTGTGACTGCCTCCCAAGGGAAAAGATAGAAAGTTGCTCCCTGCCTGTCAAGGAGGAGACAGCTGGACCTGCAAATACAGGGCTCTCCTTGTACACATTCTTCTTGGGCCACAACCCAAGGGCACTCCCAGCACTGTTATGGGTAAAACTGTCCCAGGGAAACATTGAAAGGCCTCACGATAAGACTAACCTTGTGAATGCCCCAGAGGAGGCGTCCGTAACTAACCCCTCAGCCAGGGCACTAGAAGACATCATAGAATCATAGAATTGTTTGAGTTGGAAGAGGCCTTCAAATGTCATCAAGTCAACTCCCTTGCAGTGAACAGGGACACTTACAGCTAGATCAGGTTGCTCAGAGCCCTGTCCAGTCTAACCTTGAATGTCTCCAGGGATGGAGCATCCACTACCTCTGTGGGCAACCTGTGCCAGTGCTTCACATCCTGCCTCCAAATCTCTTGGAGCCTTACAGACAGCCTTGGCTCCAATTTGGTGACTGATTTTTCTTAAGAAACAGCCAGTGGGAGATAACTAGTGACTGCAGGCTGTAACCTGCTCCTTAGCTGGATCTGTCTTGGGCTCCTAGGTTCCCTACAGGGAGCTGTCCCCTAAACAGCGCTGACTACAAATACAGAAAACTGCACAACATGCATTGCGTACACACAGCCTTCAACACTTTCCTGTTTAAAGAAGGTAGATCCAACAGTGAATTCAAGATCTACTCAGTGAATTCAAAGCCACTTACGCTAGGCTATCTCTTTTTAATCTGCTATCTGATGAATAATTTAAGTCAGCATGTCCATTTTTATAACTGCTTAGTGAACTGGTCCAGAGCACCAATCTGGCTGAAAAGCAACCTGCCTAAAGCAAATCAGTCAGGGCTGCTCCTCATTCTGGCTTTCTAACTAACCACATAAACATTTGTGCCAGAGCAGTGCAAAAGGTGATTTGGGGACAGAAATGGGTGGCTGTATTGCTTTTTTTTGCCATAAGTACTGGTTTATGATCATATAAAACATGTGCTGAACTATAGCCTTTGTTGCCTATTGTGCAGTGCCTTTAGCATAGATCCCAGACTGTTGGGATTTTTTTAACCACAGCATGAAAAATACTGCCCTTAGCAATAAACAAAGCAATGCTATGCCCTTGTGCTGACTCTCTGTGAGTAAAATAGGTTGGTAAAAACTGCTCCTCTAGGGATGTTCCTGGTGCATAGGGCATTTTGTGAGTGATAGCTGGGGTGTACTTAGCTGGCACAGTCTACATAAAAACTGGTAAACACAGTGATCGATGCAGCCAGAGAATTCTCCCAAGACTGTGATCTAATGTTATCTTTCCTCAAGGTGTTGTTCTGAATGCTTCTTTGAAGGACCAGCTGGGGACACATGATGTTTATAAATTGGTCTTTTGTTACCCACTACATTCTAGAAAAGATGGAAAGCTCTGTGCTGAAAATGAGAAGTTACTTATCAATATTGTGCAGCTGCACCAAGAGACACAACCCCAGAGCAGACCCAGCCCTTCAGGGTTACTCATGTCCACCATCTCCAGAAATTCCTTCTTTTTTCAATCTCCAAAAAGCAAAAACTATGAAAAATACTTAGAAATAAAACACTGTAGAAATAACTGTATAGGGTGCTTAGCCTTGCTATTTTTAATCCTGAAAAAATAAAATTTCCAGCCAGCTCCAAGTCATTACCCTTAGAATGTTACTAAATGACCATATGCCTCCTAAACACACACTTGCACAAGTTGATTAGGACCTAATTCTGCCACCCTTGCCCATGCTGACTGTTGCTTTGCTCCACCTCCAACCCCACACCACAGATTCAGGAACTGCTGGCAGAATTAGAAGTTCCTGCTTCCCTAATGAGTTAAGTTGGTAGAATCAGATTTTTGACAGAGAATGAAGTAAATCATGTTACCTCATTTCTGACGCATTCTTCAGTTTGAGTGTGTAAACTGATGAGTGCGATTTAGTAGTGGCCTCTTGGCTAATGAAAAAAGCAGTCTTGACATGCTGGGGATTTTCTGATGGCTCATTAAATGTACTCGTGCAAGCTAAAGGATGCTTACAGCATAAGTAAAATGCTCATCTTCAGTGTTTGCCTTCAGTAATGCTGGAGTAATGTATACGTGTTTAGAGAAACATGCAGAGAAATGTTGGCAAAGAAATTAAAATCTGTTACTTGCTTTTTATAAGCTAGCCATTCTAGTTGTTGACGTGTGGCAGGAGTTACTACTGCTCACTACATGTTTCTTATCCTGCTGAGGCTGCCTACATGGACTTTTGCAGATTGATATATGTTGCCCCTGTCCTTGCTCTGAAGTGGCAGCTGTGTGGCTGTGTCTGGCATGTGATGCAGTGCAGTGCTCTGCTCCAGCTGCACAGCAGGGTCCAAGGCGCAGGGTGCAGGTCACTGCAGCTTGGGGCTGATTTGGCTCTCTAGCATGGAATAACAGGGTGCTGCTTGCCAGGCTCTGTTAGAGCAGGGACCAAGCTCATCTAGCTGCATGGACCAATTGCTTCATCCTCTGAGGATACAAGTGAAATGCCAGATTTATGTTATTACATTTGCCAATATAGAAATATAATGATGAGGACCGAAATTAACGGGCAGTATTTATCATTAGACTTTCATACCATGTTATGTTGTTCCTCTACAGAATTCAAGAGATGGGACTGCTTATGAACCAAACACAAGCGTTGATATGTCTGACATATACTGGTGGAAATGCGCAATTTGTCTGCATTTCAGAATGAGAATTTCCTTGATTCAGTTCACAGAGACAAATACTTTTTACCTTGTTCTTTGAGGAAGTAAGTCCTTAAGCTTAAGCTGCAGAAACCAAGACAGCAGCACCCAATACAAATATTACCTGCTCTGCTCAATGAAAAAATTTCCTAGCTAGCCTTCCACTGGAATACTATCAGCTGCATGGAAACACTATTGCTGGCCTGCTGAGTAGACCAGATGGTGGTTCCAGGCTGTGTTTCATTGGTCAGAGTTGTTTTGTGCTTCAGGAGGTACTCTAAAGTTGAGAGTTCTATACAGCTACAGAGCAGAGGATTTAATACATGATGCATCTGCTGCAGTGGTAGAAGCCAGATGGGTTGAGTCCTGTTAGCCAGAAGTACAGCACACTGTGGCTGCATGCTCAGATTTGTCTGTTTGTGACAGTGTCTGGGAAACTTTTTCCCATTAGGTATCTTCTTAGCTTTAATATAGCATCAGTACTTTGACGTAGTATCTATCTTACATTTGCTGTCTGACATCATTCTTAAGAGTGATAGTAAAGCTCGAGTACTTAGGAATAATGAAGGCATATCAATTGTGTCTTCAAATTCATAAAACTCATTAAGACTTTTTCTCCATCACATATACACACTGATTGAAGTCAGTAAGCTCCCTAATTATTCTTTTAAATAACAGCACTTGAAATTTTCCCTTAGGGCTATGTAACAAGTGGGGCTTTACGATAAGAATGGTGTCATTAATAGATTATTAGCTGCAATAATGCATATAAAATCATTAATGGGATGGACGAACTCATTTAGGTAAAATAGATGAGGTCTTTGCTTTTGTTCACCACTGCTTGTAACTTAAATATTTAAATTGTTAGATAAGATACAGGAAAAGACAATTCTTGACCCCATACTCCCTGTTTTTCCTCTTTTTTTTCCCTGACTTTTTCATTTTCAGCTCTTCTGTTTTCTTCTCTTGCTTCTCCTTCTCCTCTTAAGACTTATTCCCTCCCTGAAAAGAGGATCATCAGCCCACCTACATCTCCTAGCAGTTACCATGCAAAAGGAAAAACTCCAGTACTTACTTCCCTCATGGCACCTCTCTCAAGCAAGTGTATAGTCTGGCTGCTTACACTTTTACCATCCACTTTTTGTAGAAATAATGGGAGGGGAGAGAAGGAAGGTCAGTTTCAAAGCAATGCATCGAACACCTCACTATTCCTGACATTAGCTTCAATAGGACCAAAGGCACGGGCGTGAAGCAAGCCTCCTTCTTCAAGCAAAATTATGTTTCTTATGTGTCAGATACAAGCAGAGAGGATTAAAAACTGAAGTGACAGAGCTCAGCTTCCCATGCTGTGCAGAGAAGGAAGAGGAGGCTTGATTGGCATCTGTGATGGTAAATCCCAAATATGGTGTTTAAGTATTGTGTCCAAAATTAAGTTTACAGATGGCTGGTTTACTGGATGACTGCTTTTTTTTTTTTTTTTTTTTTTTTTTTTTTTTTTTTTTTTGTCCTCTTGTGAATCAGCCAATACCCTTATGACTACAGTCAAATAATTGCACTGACTTTGACAACTTGGCCTCCTGTCTCTAACTCTCCAGAGAACCTGCACAACAAAGCTGCTAAATCCCAGAGCTGTTTTGTAAATTAGCACCCTCGGCATTAGATGTCACACATATCTTGGTCTACGTGTAATCTGCAGGTGGGTATTTTGTAACTTTGCCAGAGACCCAGCAGAATGGATAACGAAGACTATGAATCTTACTTGGCCGGGTAACACTTTCTAGATGACAACTCTAATTTTTTTCCCATTATGAGATTTTTAAAGAATCTTTGGATCTTATTATGTTTTATGAAACTTGACTTATATTGAATTGGAAGAACGTGATGGATTCCAGTTTGTGTAAGCAAGAAGAACTAGGAGAAAATTAGGGCAGAGAGAGTATCTTTTCCTACAGCTGTACTAAATGCTGACACAGATGACCATCTTTACAGAACCACGGCTAAGGAGTAATCCAAGGTTAAAGAATAAACATGTGAGAAAGTAGGATGAAACTGCAATAAAAGAAAGAAAAAAATGCAATTTGTTGTGAGAGAACAAGTGTTTTGCACAGAAAGTAGAAGGTAGGAACAGAACTAAAATTTAATAAGGGAAAGGGAGATTGTAGAATGATGTTCCAAAAGTTCTATTGATTTGTTCATTATAGTAAAGGATGTTTTAAAAATAAATTTAGGAAAAAGACTCACAAAAATAACAACAACAAATAACTCTCTTCTTTACTGGACCACTAAACCTTTTGAAGACTTCCCTACTTATGAATTAGCTCGCTGACACTTGCTACATTTAATTTTAAAGTTGATTCCTATTCCCAGAATAGTATTTCAAGCAGAACTTTTCCTTGCATGATCTTTTCATTTAAAACAAAATAATCTGTTTTTGTCAGTTTTTCAGCTGTTGATATGATGACCCTATCTTGGTGTGATATTCCATTTGAGGCTTGCTTGGTACAGCTATGTTTTTACTCTTGATCTCTGTGAATTATGTGTGAATGTCATGTCACACTCTGTCCTCGTATATTGTTTTCAGTTCCTCCTTTTAATTAAGTGTACCTCACAGAACCTACATCCACTAAGCAGAAGGTATAGACAGGCTTCTCATAAACTTTAAGTATTCTTCCCACATCCTATTACTACTCAAGTACAAAAAAAAGTTTCTGAGTATTAGAAAATCTTTGCATGTGTGTTAGTGATGAGTTATGCCTGTATTCCACAACACAAAGGATACAGTCATCTCTAAAAAGACAACTGGGATTTTAGGTCATTGCAGAGAAAGAATTTGGGGCTGGTATCTCTATTTTGACTTAATAATATGTGTGCTGTCAAAAACTTCTCCTTACAGCCAGGAGCACTGTGGCATACATGCATACTACGAAGCTGAGTGCATTAATTGGGTGCATCAAAACCATGCAACAATCCCAGTTTAAAGCTCGGAGTAAATGGTCTCCTGGATGCCTTGTCGAGCTCCCGTCTGCTTGTCTGTTTGTTTGTGCACACAGCTGTTAGCCCTCTATGGTACTCAAAGCAAATTACATTGCTCATCAGAAGGACACCTTTAACGCTGCTTGGGACTGGGTGCTACAGGTATGAATGCAGAGGAGAGTGTGATCAGAAACATATTGTATCATGGCATGCTCTTTTGATGACAAGAGTGCGTTTTTTTTTTCATTCTTTTTCAGATGCCTCATTATGGGCATTGCTGAAAGGTATTTTTAATACTAAATTCCTTCATGAGGAATTCAGTCATCAAGACAGAAACAGAAAGCATATAAACACATTTCTGTGGTGCATGCAATTTCCAAACAGCTGCTGTTAACTTACACTTATGGTATAGTCCTCAGAAGGTATTTATGGCTCAGTCAAGGCACCACCAGGCCTTCTTGCCCTGCCCAGCCCCTCTGGGGCCTCCCCACACCCTGCTGGTGGGCCCAGGAGCCCAGATTCAGCTCAGTTCAGGGCCACCCAGGCACAAGAACAGGGGGTACAGAGCTGTGACCCAGGAAAACCAACAGAAATGGAGTTTAGACCAGAGACAGGAGAGGCTGCTCATCCGTGGTTGGGCATGCTGCCTGGCTGACCTCTGATCACAGTACTGGCCCCTTTTTTCCCTTCTCTCTGTGTGCCAGAGGACAGCCTGTTCCACTGCTGTATGGTGGTGGGTCTCAGCTGGCCGAATGGCAAGAGGGTCCTGTGACTCTGTGAGGGGCTGGGGCAGGGGCTCTCCTGCCCTTGGGCCTCCCTGCTCCTATCACCACCATGTGTGGCTGCATGTGGCCCTGCGCACAAAACTGCACACCAACATTCTGGTTCTGTGGAGTTGTTCATATTCTGACAAATGTAACTGTAGAAGTCAATAGCTAATGATAGTTAACAATTAATCAATATGTTAATGAATGTAATGTGTTCCTGAATGTCTTCAGAAGAAAAATACTCTGCGCACTATAAATAAGGAAGTCCCACTGCTTGTGGTGGAGTGTGAGCTTCCCCACAGCTTTTGCTGTGGTTGGATAGTGCTGGCTTCCTCAGAACTGACACTCTTGCCAAGATCATTTCAGCAATACCTGCTGAGTTAAAAACCAGTTACCTCCATAACTGAGTAAAACTGACCTCAAATACTTAGTAATTGAGAGTCTGTAAAGCACTGTGTTTTCAGTGAAGATAGAAGACAACTGTTACTTCCCAGTCCTGTTTCAAGTGTTAAACGCCAGTAATTTTAATGCCTGTGGTAGGACCTCTGACATTGCCAAATCTGTGCACCTAAGTGCTTTTTGCAAAGCAATGTTCTGTGGCTGTATCTTAGAATTATCACAGCATCATAGAATGGCTTGGGTTGGAAGGGAACTGAAAGATCACATAGTTCCAATCCCCCTGCCATAAGAAGGGTTGCCAACCACTAGATGAAGCATTATATTGGACTGCCCAGGGCCCCATCCAACCTGTCTTTGAACACCTCCACGGATGGGTCATCCACAACCTTTCTGGCCAACCTGTAGTAGTGCCATTGACCACAATCCTCTGGCCATGACCATCCAACCAATTCCTTATCCACTGAATAGTCCTCCCTCCAAACCCATATCTCTCCAATTTAGAGATAAAGATGTGGTGCAGGACCATGTCAAAGGTCTCGCAGACATCTGGGTAAATGATATCAGTTGCCTTCCCTTTGTCCACTGATGCTGCCACTCCACTGGTCAGGCACAATCTGTCCTTGATGAAACCATGCTGGCTGTCTCAGATCACTTGGTCATCCCTCATGTGCCTTAACATTTCTTCCAGGAGGATCTGTTCCATGACTTTCCCAGGCACAGAGGTGAGGCTCATGAGCCTGTAGTTTCCAGAGTCTTAGGTCCTTAGTGTGTCACAAATCGGCAAATTCTTCCTTTCTCTCATGTTTTTTTTTGACTTTGCGCAGTTAGACTGTAAAAATTTTGAGATATAGGTCAACTGTATGTATTTCTTTAAATTGGAGCCTCTTCCTGACTTCCTACTTTCATATATTGGGCCAATTATAACTGAGCATACTCTTTGTAATACAATACTAAATTTCCTAAAGTTCTAACAAAAATAATCCAAATTCACTATAATTAAATTTGCCAACAGTACTTGCCTTTTCTTATTATCTTTAAACTATCTTCAGGTGTTCAAATTTCACACTATTATTGATCTTCCAGTCCTAGGGGCCAGAAGACATTCTCTTATTCTTTTTATAATGGTTATGTCTACATAATATGTGAAAGAGGCATAAGAAGCTAAAAATAGAGAAGAAGTAAGAACAGCTGTAGAGCTGTAATTAAAACCATACTGTGATTTTTTTCTAGATAAAGAGGATAAAATTGTAATAGTGGCTGGAGCCTTCCTTCCTACAAAGAGATCCTAATTCCCATGATGATCAGTGGGTAGACTGGGTGGGATGAGATCTCTGTATTATGATATGACTGAAAGGCTCAGGTTAAATGTGAAGCTAAATCTGTCAGAGTAAAAGAGCAATCTTCTTGAGAATTTCTTCTTTCCAAACTGGAGAAAAAATCTGCATCATTCCACAGAAGGGAAAGCTCTGTGGCTCTTTTCTGGAACATCTGAATACAAGTTCTTTTGTTAGATTGCAAATACATACACAATAATGTACAGGCAGTAAAATCCATTCTGATTGCTATACAGGGAAACATATGGTCTTGAACAACTAAGAATATGAACAGAGAGGAGCCAGGAACAATAACAACAAAAAATCAAAGCAAAACAAAACAAAAATTTCTCACTGCAGACAAACAACAAAAAAAACCACCCACCCCTTTACAGCATAAAGAAAATGGCAAACAATAATTTGTCCCCTCTGCAACTCGTGCAGGCTCTTGAGGCGGGTGAATAAACATTGGCTATATCCTATTTCCTTGTTGTCTTCTTTAAGTCCTGGCTTCTTCTGGGAGAGAGAGATAACATATTGTAATAACAGGGTAGGTAAGGAAACATAGCAAAACAAATCTGAAAGGTTTAAATTGATGTGAAAGGCAGTTCTTCATCTGAGAAATAAACCGCATTTTGACATCTTTTTTGAAGTCTTTCACAGTCAAGCCAAAGCCCAGACATTCATTCTGGTTTCATTTTACATCAGTGATTAGGATAGACATTGTGGAGTTGTCAGATCTTAACAGAAGTCTTCAAAGGAAGAAAGATTTTATGATAAGGAATGTTTTATCTTTTACAAATTTGAATATGCATTCTAGAAATACATGTACTAAAGGCAAATGACTGATTCCTAGAGCAGCCTAGAAAGAAAGGAAATTACAGAAAAGAGAGGGAAAGGAAGATATGGATGTACTTTAGTTTCAAGGGGTGACAGAGCTGAAAAAATAATGTCTGGTATCAGCATCTGACTTACTGCACAGTGCAACAAAATGCAGGTACACACTGTCTGAAAACATCCAAGCTAGCTCTGGAATTAGAAGCAACATAGACGTATCAGCATAATGTTGTACTTGGGATGCTTCACCTTATCTTGTAAATTAATAAGAGTATTGTTAGCTTGTGCACAGCACTGGATCAACTGCTAGCTTTTGCACAGCACTGCGTTGTCTCAGGTATATTGCTGCTGGTCTAGCATAGCACATAGTACATCTGTGCTGAAAAGTCCAGAAGATTGGCATGCAGTGAGAATTGAAAGACCAGGATACAATCTCTCAATGACGGGGGCTAAGAAATCTTGACACCATGAAATCTTGAATCTGTTTGTAGAGGTTTGTGACAGAAGATTACAAAATGCTACAGAATAAATGGTGCCATGGAAGCAAGGCAAAATTTCCAAAGGAAATGTGCAGTGTGAAAATAATCATTTCAGACTTAACAGCAATAGATCTCTATTTCTGACAGAACCTTCTTGCACACGGTGAGAGAAAGCAGCAAAGACAAGATGGAACATTTTCAACACCAGACCACAATCAGAAACCACGATGAATTGTGACCTTATCAAACTGCAGGAAGTTATGTACCAGAAAGAAGTTCTTTCTCAGAGCAGCG
Source organism: Numida meleagris (assembly GCF_002078875.1). Classification (NCBI taxonomy): domain Eukaryota; kingdom Metazoa; phylum Chordata; class Aves; order Galliformes; family Numididae; genus Numida; species Numida meleagris. Next base: position 126,746,341 of record NC_034409.1, read on the forward strand.
AACATTTCCGCAGAGGATTAATAATTAGAGAACACTGTGTAATATCTACCATTAGGTGGTTGTTAAAATAATTTATTACTTTTTAAATACATCAACCTTTCAGAGAAATTACTTCTTTCTCCTCTAATGTGAAATTCCTATTCCATTCCTAAAAATTCATCCCTGATAATACAGGATTTATGTGTATCAGATATTACAAAGTTAAACACCAAATATTCCTTGGCTGCAGGGCTATTGACTGCAAGAAGGAGACTGGTCAGTTATACCTGTTTTATAAGCAGGTTCATCTTTCTGAAACAGTGGGAGGAAAGTTATTAAAATTATAAGAAATACAGTATGTGCACATTACACACAGCAGAATATATAATTAACACTCTTTGTTACTAACATTATGTAAGCTTTTTAATAAAATAATTTTATTTTTAATAAAATATTTTTTAAATAAATGTCAGCATTCTTTTCTAACCATTCTCTGAAAAAACACCTGATCTACATATTCTTTGTAACATCTTGAACTGTGTTATTCTGCTTGTTAATGTTGCATACACAACATTCCATCATCAGCATTAATAGATTCACAGAGTTCTTAAACATTTATTTAAAAAGTAGTAAAAAGTAGAGATGGATTCAAGTGATGCCTTATGTGAAGGTCTCTTTATGTGAAAATATAATTTGTTTTTTTGTTGTCTTTTTTTTTTTAATTAACACATGCTGAATTACCAAATTATCAAGTTGTCCCCCAACTCGGCTTTATAACTACTCCATTATAACACATTACACACACTTTTTACATCATAGACAATCCATTACACGTTTTACCAATGTTTATCACCAAAGTTCTGCCTTAGTTCTTCTTTGCTTTGTCAAATAACCTGATGTCTGTTACAGCAACTAACTTTCAAATAGATGTCTCAAATACTTAATCATAACACATATTTACATTACCATTACAAATGTAATACAAATAAAAAAAATTGTAAATGCAAACAATGAAAATAAGGTAAAGAAGTTTCTCAAGAGAAGAGTGGTGTTGTGAGAATAGTACTATGAGACCCTGGGATACTGGGAGTTAAAGCTGAGACAATCTCATATATCAAAAGTCAATTTGGTTCATTTTTGAGGAGTTTTATATTTATTCTTTTAATTTTCCTCTCCCTTAGAAGTCCTGGTAATTGCTTTCATGGTAACTAATACACTCTTTTCCTTAGGCAAAGAGATGAGAAAATAATTAAAAATGTTTTCCACTCATATTTTAAAACCTTTAAAAGATTTCTTTAAAATAGGTATTGCTGATCTTGAAGTTCCTGCTTTGTATAAAACAAATTTGATTAGCGTAAAACACCTGAGTATGCTTTAATATGGTGACTATTTTAAATATGGACTTCAATAAAACGTACAGCCACATGAGAAGATGGAAATTGCTTGTGCAACATCTAAGTTGGGTAAGGCTGCTGGGAGCCAAGCATGGGTTTTCTTGGCAAAGAAGTTAGACTAGAAGGTTCTTGCCAGTGTTGCTACTCTAATTTCATTTTTTGAGATTGAATTTATTTAGAATTATTCTTGAAATGGAGCAAAAGAGTAGAATTATGCTAAGAGAAACTGCTACTAACACAAGGTTGGGAGACATTAACTCACAGATGGATCAGAAGGTTACACAGGAAGTTTTGTGCAGCCCTAGGAATTGTAGGAATAATGTAGAAGGTCAGATAGGAACTAATACCAATAAGCTTAGTTTTAAACTGAGGAGATCATCATTTGAAAAGCTATAGAGGAAAAGACAAATTTGGATATATTATTTGGTCATGTAAGTGGCTGTGAACAGCTATTGAAGTGCAACTGTGAAAACATCAAATATGACCAGGTAGACTTTTTCTACAAGAGAGGAAGAAGCATCAATGCCTCTGCAGCATGGAAATATAATATACTCCATTATGTACTTTCCTGAAAAGGAGAATAGAGAATTAGAAATTACTTAATTTTTAATTGGGATTTGCTGTGGAGTGAAACAATGGACTGATTTTGTATGATTCTAATCTCAGCAATATCAAAGCTAGATTTAGAAAGAGGCATCTTTCCTTATGTAAAAAGTCTGAAACATCTGGCCAAGTGTTTTCAGACTGTTGCAGGTGACTGTGGAAAAGAGAGATATCTGCATCTATTCAATGAAGTAGTATATGTAGTGCAGTATTCCTGCTAAATCTTGGCTTCATACTTGGTTTAGTCACTTTCTTTCTAGTGCTGATTGCTTTTGGGTTGGTAATTAGGGCACTCTTCTGGCTTGCAAGAGCATGTAATATATGATGTAAAGATCTGAGGTCTCAGAGATCAAAGCAGTGAAGCCACATGAGACAGAGCAGCATTGCTCAGATCCTAGTGCAAACAACTTGGGTGTCTCTGCACTGGCCCTCCTACCCATCTAGCTCTGATTTTTGCATGCACAGGCACTCTGGCTGTTTCTGCACCTATGGCAGAGCACTTACCAACTGGGATTTGCAAACAACAATATCCCTATGCAAGTTAGCGCAGAATACTTTTACATTTACTGTTTTGTGAATACTTTGCTTTAGGAACTGGGATGTGTTCAGGTTGTCATTGGTTCTGGTAGAGGAGATAGCCTCAGGAATAACAGATGGAAGATTGTTATGATACTATGATAGATTGTTAGGGATGGAAGCTAAAGACTTAAAGAAAGATGTTCACTGGATCCCAACAAGTCCTGGAGAAGACTCACTAGGTGATAAAAGCAATGCCTAATGAAATGATAATTTTCTGTCCTTTAATAAAAAAACACAGCTACAGCTTTGTAAAGGTCTCTCTGTCTTTGATGAAAATCTTCCAAGTTCCTTCCAATGGACAGATCTGTGTTCCACAGAGGATATTAGCACTGTCACTCCTTCTGGTGAGTGTTTTCTCCTCAAAACAATGCTGAAAAATTAGAGTCATCAGGATATTTACTCCTGGTGAGAAGTTGAGATGGACAGATGTCAAAGCACCTTTTCAGGAGTCAAGTCACACTTCTAGGATGATTAGAATATAGAATATAGCATATAGAATTCAATCACTTTAAAAAAATGATAAGTAATTTTAATCAATGAAAGAATGGATGATGAACCAATGTAATCTTAGTTCTGTCTTCGATGTTTTGTTTTGTACATCAAAACAAATAAAGTCAAAATAAATAATCATTTAAAGTTAGGTATAAAATATTGCAAATCTCTGTTGGAAGTAGGGGAAGTGAAATTAATGACATTTTCATCTCGCTGAAAATAAGCCATTTGCCTGCATTTCAGATCTCAGCAGAATTCAGTTTTATCTTAGTTGAATACATTTTTAAGAATGTATTTTTCATGGGTCATCAATTTCCAACTCTCTTCCTTTTTGTCTGAATCAGTAAGGAAAAAATACTATCTAGAATAACCTTGATTTGATGTATTGGCCTTTTAGGCATACTCCTTTGGACACAAAAGAAATAATTCTCTTTTCTTTCTTTTCATTTGCGTAGTAAGGGTTACAGTATGGGTCTTAAAAATCTACTTGACTCAAGTTATAGAACGGCTTCCAAGAGATGGAGTCCTATATTCCTCAAACCTACAGCACCATAGGAACTCTACTATATATCTAACCTCACACGAAATCTAGCAAAGACATAGATGTCTTTGCCAACAAACCCAGTGAACTTTCAAATATGACATTTCCAGGGGACAAATAAGAATCAGCAAAGTTAGACTGCTCACGTCTGAAAGCCCTTTGGAGGAAGTCTGAAGGGCTTTTCTCATTTCACTGTGCAATGATGAGTCATTGTATTCCACTGAAGGCAATCTATTCACATCCATTGAATATGTTTTTAGGATACAGGCAAAAGCAGGTGGAAGTAGGCAGATAGCTATTTGAAACAATGCAGTGAGAATCCTGGCACTCTGTAGGGATATTAATTTCCTTTAGAGACATTTGGTTAGCAAAATCAAATTAATTAACAAATGAGGAAATCAATTTAATGCACTTTGCTTCATTATGAGCTGTGAAAATAAAAAATTCCTTTTGCTGGTGTTTGGTACATATGTCTATGAAATCACTCTCGATTATTACAGATTTACTTCCATGGGAAAGGGTCAAACCCTAAATGTTTCTACAAAACATGATTATTTCAGACCTGCTGTGGCCAGAGATTTCTCATTTCCACAAATCTCCAGTGGGCTGCCTGATCAATTGATTTGATCAGGCAGTTTGACTTGCTGATGTAGCCTTCTTTCTCCAGCTGCAGGAGACATCTCAATCACAGGCTCTTGTACTGCTTGGAGACTTCAAACACCCTGACATCTGCTGGAAAAGTAGCACAGCAAGCTGTAGGCAATCCAGAAGACTCCTGATATCAAGGATAACTTCCTGAGACAGGTAATAGACAGTTCCACTAGGGGAGATGCAATACTGGACCTGCTGCTCACCAGTGCCAGTGAACGAATAGGTGACATCAGGATTGGAGGCTGCCTGGGCTGTAGTGACCATGCAGCAGCGGAGTTCACACTCTTGAGGGATACTGGACAGGCAAAGAGCAAAATCAGGAAGCTTAATTTTAGGAAAGCCAAATTCCAGCTCTTCAGAGGGTTAGTCAACAAAA